>NW_020799095.1:100026002-100151928 GCF_003259725.1 Athene cunicularia | reverse complement strand
TCTCTTCTCTTCTCTTCTCTTCTCTTCTCTTCTCTTCTCTTCTCTTCTCTTCTCTTCTCTTCTCTTCTCTTCTTATAGATTTATAAAAGACCTCATTGCTTATTATCCTTTTGTAAGTTTAAATTGTTTTCTACTGTAAGTAAAACATTTTAACCTGTTGTTTGGTGTCATTTCACTTTAATTTAACCTGATACATTAAAACAAACTGTTGCCACTCTCCGGGCTTCCAGTCCATGTCATGACAGTGTCCTTATACTGAGGCACGTAGAACTGCACACAGCATTCAAGGTGGGGTTGCATCAGTGCAGTGTAGAGTGGTACAAACACTTCCTTTGACTTTCAAGCTATGCTTTGCTTGATTCACCCCATGATATACTTGTCCCTTTTGACTGCCAAGACACACTGTTTACTCATATTCAACTTGTCATCAACCCAAACCTCCAGATCTCTTTCCGTGGAGCTGCTCTCCAGCCTCCATCCCCCAGTCTGTATGTATAATCAGCATTACCCTGTCACAGGTGCAGAATCTGGCACTTGTTCTTGTTAAATTTCATATTTTAATATTCCTCATTTATTTTTATTCTTTTGTTTGTTTGTCTGGTATTAACTTGATACATTAAAAATCAGGCCAGTTACAGGGAAGAAGACTTTCATTTTAACCTGAATTTGTTTTAGAAGGATAGAAACTTCAAGACAGGAAACATAAAGGTATATTCAATTTATTATGAGTTGTCATTACTTGTTCAGCTAACTCTCCAGAAATTCATTACTTGGATAAATGTGCCTTAGACTGATCTACTTTTTCAGAAGTCAAATACCCTAGTAGACCAGGCCCTTAAGAGACAAAAAAGGAACAAAAGATGAAATGAATTATAGCAGTTTTACAAGGTGGTCTGATTACTTTTGGAAGTCTTGATGATACTTTTCCAAAAGTCCTACTTATCTGGAAATACTTCTGAAAATCTTATCGTTTCCATCAGTGTTTGTTGTGCATTTTATAGACTTTTGAGTACTTCAAATTTCTGATTTTCAGTAGATCAACTGCATCTGATAACTGAAATCAGAATTTTTTTTTTTTATTTATAGAGTTAGTCTCAATGAAATCAATTGTGCTGATATCAAGCTATGATTTATGTAGTTCCATCTGTTGTAGGTGAATAATATCTTTCTTATTGCCTCACAGATTTTGCAGTAATTCACTCAAAAGGAAAAGGGGAAACTCGCATTACCTGGGCATCCAAAGCTTTGTCTTATTTTGGTTGCACTCTGTAGGGAGTAAAGATCAGATGTAACAACCAGTTATTCTTAATCATTTCTATAGCTCTCAGAAATTTGAGCTGTGTCTTTTAATATATTAAAATGTCTAAATATACACATACATATTCAGAATGAATGAAAAAAAAATAAAGAAAAATGTAACCTGTAAACCTTCATTGACAAGTTTATACCTAAGGACTACCTCTAGTTTCCAACTCATCAGACTGTATATTTGAAACATAACTGGAAGTAATTTTTATTTGATTGTGCTGGCATATAAAAACTTCACATGTAAACTAGAGAGTAAAAGCAAGGAAATTCAACTCTACACTCTCAAGATTCATTCAATAGTGTCAACTGTTCAAAAAATGTAAAATCAGAACATCTGAGAAAAATTACTTTGATTTTACTATGAAGTGGTTGCTATATAATAGGTTTATTCATTTTCCTGAAGCAGAGTCTGATTCTTTCCTTGTATTGTCTTTTCAATGCAATCATGTGTATAAATCCTGGTGGGAACATTTGAGCTTTGAGAAAGGGACTGTCAAAATAAATACAAAGAGACAATTTAGAACAGTGAACACTTGAATCTTTCTCTGTTTGAATCAAAACAAAGTAAGCAAAGTGTTTAGAGTTTATTGATGCAATCACTTCATCTGACATATATTTATACTAATTACTTGCTTAGAGTAGGTGTGTTTTGTATTATGTTTGATAAAATGAAACACATTTCTTGGCGTGGAGAGGCTGATGTTACCTCCAAAGAAATAAGTGATTATTAAAGATGATTGTTTTTCTGTGCCTCAGCCTTCCCGATTGCCAGCAATGGAAAAAAGATAGTCGGTAGCGCTTGCTGCCAGCTCTGTCCATAGTGCGTGGGTAACCTGCAAGAAGACCTTGTGTATACTGTTTGCTTTCCAATTGCAAAAGAGGAGAAGTGATACCGTGCCATTTGTAAAGTACTCTGAGCTATGTGGATGACAGTTCATCCTTAGTGCTTCTACCCTTCAGGATATTTCACTGTCTCTTCGTATGAGTAAAGAGTATTTAGATGAAGAAACAAGACAAAATATACTGCTATTTGAACACACTATCGCCTCCTTTAATATTTTTATATGAAAAGTATTCCATATTAGTGATTACAGATGCAGTGTGCTGAGGTTATGAAGAAGTATTTCCAAGAACACAAAGCTATGGTTCTAAAATTGCTTTGCCTCAGCTGAAAATACTCTTAATTCAATAGACAGGATACTGAACATAAATTATTTTAATAGAATGTATTGTGCTGGGAATAGAGACTACACCAGGCTAGGAATATTGATGTAGGTAAAATGAGATTGTCACTCTTCCTGACATAAATGTTATTTCTCTTGAGAACAAACTTCTATCAATATACTTTAATAGTTATAACTGCCTGCAAATAATCACGTTGTTGTCTGAACACAATAGGCAAATATAAAATGCAACGTTTTCCTTTGTTTCACAAGTTAAATGAAGATTGTAGTAGAGCATCCAAACTGGCCTCGCTTTATTTTAATCACCAAAACTTATTTTGAGATTGTGCACATCAGTTTTTATTTTTTATGTAGCTCCTATTTCTTTAGACTTAAGTCATTCTTTCTTTTCTGTCAGTTGATTATTTTCTCAATATTCCTAATTTTTACATGGGAAAAACAGGAGTTTAAATGCCATGTCCCATCACTCTATAATATTGTGTTAACAAAAATTCTCTGATAACTTTCATTGCACTATTAACAAATTATACCAAATAATGCTTGAGATTTGTTTCTTTGTTCTTGGACTTTTACATTTTCTGCTTCTCCTTTTTGTCTTCTGCATTTCCCATTCCATTTTTCTATTCTCCTTTATCTTTCACAAGCACTTTTTACTGCAGTGAAGTGAGCCTGCTTCCAAAATTGAAGCAGAGACTGAGCTGTGATTCATTTATCTTAAAGGTGGAGTCCTGTATCTCCTATTGCTTCAGTTTCCTGTAATGCTGTCTTGAGACTAGCCAAAATGCTAGTCTTCATTTCCCTCAGATATCCATAGTCCCTCAAGGGAATGAAAGGGGCCCTAGATATGCAACTTCACCTTTCAGGAAAGTCCATGGGAACTAGTACAACTACAGGCACCAAACAGCCCTTTTCCATTAAGGAAAGTGCATTATGGGTGGTTATATAGACCCTAGAATGTATTTTGTTACTGAGAGGAGAATCAGCAGTCCCATCAAAGGAAAGGATCAAAGGAGGATACGTATGCTGATAGTTTAGGTAAGGGATGATCAAATAGGGGAAGCTTACTTGTGAACAAAATTTGGGGATTAGGTTGTCAAGCCAGCTTTCACTAAATGCTATGGAAAATATTTATCTGGTTTCCTCTGGGGTGACTGGGAGAATGTAAAGTGTTTTATAAAATTCCATCTTTGATGAGAAAAAAATGCTACACATTGCAAATTATTATTTTCATTCTCTGTTATTGAGGATTCCCTAGAAGCACTGCAGCCTTAAGTGGCAACTTCTTTGAATGAGTGCTGCTGGAAGGACTACGAGAAGCATCAAACCCCATTTGAACTACTGAGTTACCTGGGTATGACAAGGGTCATTTATGAAACAAGACAGAATTGGAACATTGACTCAATATTTGAATATTCAGTGTTCATCCACTTCCTTTTTTCCAATAGAAAATGAAAATTAAAAGAGCAAAAGAAGCATGCCTCTTTCTTTTAACCAGAGTAAATTGTATTAAGACAGCAGTTACCAGCTGGTGTCATAAGCAATCACAGTTCCTGGTGACATAAAGTCTCAGAGACACATGAATGCATTCAAGTGGAGCCTTTCTCAAGTTTCTCCACTTATATTCAGAATCCAAAAATGAAAGAATGAATTCTGCAGTTACTGATCAAACAAGGACATAACATGCTGTATTTGTTGGATGTCATTTTTAATCAATACAAACAAGCAAAACTTCTCAGAGGCATCCTGGTATCCCTTTCTTCTAACTGTCTTAGAAAAAAAATGAATGAAAAGCATTTCTGCTCCGCAGAAGTCTTGATAATTTTAGGTAAATGTGGCAAGTAGTTGAAAACATGTATTTGCCTTAACCACCAGTAGCACTTTGTGTCTGAGCTCAGCTCAGGGATTGTGTTTATCTGTATGTCAACCAGCATAGCAGCACTAAATGTGGTTGCAGTTCATTGTTGATTATAATAATGACACTGATCAATCTTTTTGCAAAGTAACTAGAAAAATGTATTCGTTAGAGGGAAAATTGTCATTGGCAGTCCAAGTTAGGTAAACAATATGTTAACCCTGAAAAATCCGGTAAGGGAGAGTGTGGAACATGCAGTCAAGTCAAAGTAAATCTTTGTGGCACAAGGAATGATCCATTTGCTTCCTGCCATCAGAGATCCTTCTTCTTGCTTTGCCTGTTAAATGTTGACATCTTCTGCTAAGCAGTAGAAATACTGGGAGACTTCTGTCTGGGTCTGCTTGAAGAGACATTACTGAGATAGATTATGCAACATATTCTCTTTATGTAATTTATGGGTTTGATTTTCTCATACACAATTTTTTGCACAGAGGGGAGGGGGTCAAACAGCATTGTCAGCTACCTTTTAAGCTGTAGCTTCATGTCTAAAGAGGCTTAAAACTGTTCTGAAAAGGTTGTTCTGACCAAAGAATCAATTCAAGTTACAGAGATTACAGAAAATTTCAAGACACTTCAAGAAAATCTCGAAATTTTGACAGAAAATGTATGCAAGAGTATGAAATTCTACCAATTAGTAATTATTTTGCCCTTGTGTTGATTTTTGTCCACTTTCTTTTAGAGAAATCTGGATAAAAAAAAAAAAAAACAAAAACAACAAACAACCAGTCAATATAAATATCCCTTCTTGACAGTGCCAGAAGAACACTGATTTTTTGGTTAATGTAAAGCTAAGATAAAAAACACAGTCAGATGCTCCTTTTGTAGAATCGTTTGAGATGTTCTGGATTTTATTGTGCTTCCAAATAAGTCAAACTTATTCTACCTTCTTTACAGTAGGTTTATCAGATCTATGTGTAGCCAATGCCTTTGTTGCTTGCAAAATTTTCTCACATAAATTGTTTCACCTAGTTGATTATGATGTAGAATTTCTGGTCACATATTAAGAGCAAGTACTTTTAATATTGCATGTAACACTCTCATTGCTCAGATTTCCTCAGCCATTGCTGTGATAAATTTGCTTGCACAGAGACCTGGTAAACTGATAGAAAGATTTGTACACATGATTTTATCCATACTTAACTTTAAGCTGTGTCTCATGCACTAATATGCCACAAAAAGTCAGATACAATTTAAGGAGTAAAAGATTAGGATTCATCTTCACTACCTTTCTTTTTAAAAAATAATGTCAAGCAGAGGTAGTGAATGAATGGTAATAGATGTTGTTGATTCCCCATGGCACTCTTCCAAAATGAGAAACACATTTTTAGGATACAGACATAACATATAGATGAAGTATTACCACTATCTAGACTTTGGCTGAATTAGGACCAAAGATTTTGTACCCTATTAAACACAAGTATGAATTTTTGAATAGGAGATAAGATACCAAAAATATTCCCCACTGATGTCTGCAGGCTTTAGACAAGAGGACTTGATTCAAGCCCACAGACACTACCTTCAAATATTTATTCAATATTTTCACAAGAACCTTGTTTTGTGACATCAAGAAAAATGTTTAAGTACTTTAAGAAAGTTGTGTTACATGTTTAAAACTCATATTTGAAAATATATTGATATCCAGAACAGAAATAATTTATTCAAAGTTTTAAAAAGCCCTAAAAATAGAATCTTGTTGAGTATTTGTGGGATAAATGAACCTATACAAAAATGGCACAAATTGTACAGTTGATTGAATTATGGCACTGATGCAAATCAGAACTTTAGCAATGTATTAAGACAAATATACAAATGTAAAGACTTTCTGGAGCCAAGTATTTACTTAACAGGGTCTATCATGTAGATGTGTAATTAGGGATTTCTTAGAAAGTTGTGTTCTTTAATTGTACCTCATACAGCATAATCATCTATTAAGATAATGAGTACGTAGGGATTCTTAAATCTGCAGATTGCATGGTTGCCACCTGTATATATTAAAGTCGTGTGCTCGAAATCATCAGGGTGATACTGAAAACCTCATCTAGAAAGGATGATACTTCTCTCAAACAGCAGCTATGCTTATTAACATTTCTTTTTGCCATTAATTGGAATAGCCACACTGAATGTCCTTGACTTTTAAATGGTAAAAGTAGTTTTTGTAAAAAGCAGCTCTTTTCAAGTGAGACAGGATACTCCAAATAATGGGCACATAAAATCAGCAGTGACTTTTGAAACTTGGGTAATAATTTTTCATAGATATTAGAGAGACCCTATTCCATAGTGAGGTTACCTAAACTGTGTCTGAAGAGTTAAATAGTGGTGCTTCGCTGCTTAAAAAAACCTATAAGAAGTAACGTGTCAGAAATATGAAACCAATCAATTGTTAAATCCTTTTTCTCCCTCTCAGCATGTTTAGTGATGGGTGATTAGTTTATATGAAATTTCTCTGAATCCAGAGCAGATAGCAGATGTTGTGCTTGGCCAGTGTGATTGCTGATATAAACGGATTTACTCTTATCTTCTCAAGCTGGCCATGGTTCTGTCTTGAAATACTATTTCTGTCTTGAGAAAAGGCAGTCTTGAGGAAGGCAGTGTCTCCTCCCCAAAATTTGGGCACCAGCCCTCCCCTCCTCTTGTGGCTTTGCTGATGTGTGTTTGCATCTGGAAGTGTTTGGGTATCTTAACCTGATGTGAGAGATTGCACTGAGGATTGCACTGGATAAAGTCACATGGCCCCTGAGAGAATATTAAGGATTCAGATATTTCATTCCATTCTTGCTGGTAGGTACTGCCCGAATTGTTTTGAATCCATTTTTCCAGTTTATTTAAGAATAGGACATACTTCCTTTTCTCAGATCTGGTTGGAACTTTACTCTGTGTCATAAATGGCATTTCTAGGACACAGACATTTTCATTTACTAAGAAAGGTTTTTGTTTTTTTTTTTTTATTTTGCCTAGCAATGATAGTGCTGATAGCCATATTCAAGAAGCAGTCAGATATTCCTTTGTTATTATCTCTCTGTGTGCCAGAAAACACATTAGTAAAAAGCACCTTTGGGCCATGTTGTGCCATCAACCTTTTGAAGCATTTTGAAAGTGCATTGAAATCAACAGGGAGTCCTATTTAATAGGCAATTGTACTGCTTTGGGATATTTGCTAAGAGCCACACTATTTTCTTGGATGAGATAAGCAAGAGAAAAGAAATTGGCACATAATTAGAAAACACTGTTCTTTCCATAAAGTTTGTTCAAACTAAAGCAGTCCTGTCACTCTGGATGGAGATTTGTTGGGTAGGCACAAAGGAATAATCAGGAAAAGAGGGGGACTTTGGGTGGCACTGCTCATAGCACGTGAACAGCTTCCAGAAATTTTTTTTTGTTTGTTTTTAATCAGGAAGTGAAGGGCTGGCAGCTGGTTGCTGTGGGCTATAATTCAACAGGGCACTTCAGCATGTAAGCAAATGAGACTTAAGCAGGTCCTCAGGGGGCTGATTCAGCAAAACCTGTCCCTTCCCCTCAGCAAAGCTCTGCCTCTTGACTGCAGATAGATGGTCTCCGTTACTGCAGTGCCTTCACTCTCATGTTCTCCAGTCTAGTCCCTCAGAAAATGACTGAAAGGTCCTTTTACAGCCTGGTAATGGAAGTGGACAGAAAGACAGGGCAGAGAGATTTAAGCCTCTTGCCAAGTTCTCACAAAGCCACACTGAAGAGCAAGCTCCTCGAGATGCCAAGCAGTAGCACCAACACTACACCACTTTCTCTCCCTCACTCTGTTTGACCTGAACAGGGGCTTGGTTATTCATGTTCTTAAGTCTCCAGCCAAGCAGGGGGGACAGAAGTACTTGCCAAAGATCTTTTTGCTGACCAAAATGTTCTACGTTTTACTGAAGAGTGAAGCACAGCAAGATTATATTTCCTTATGTGCCACTGAAGATAAGAGAAAGCTTCTCGGAGCCTTCCGCAACATGAGCAGAGACTCAGCATTTTGTACACAGAGGAGGATATTCACAGGACTTCCCCACACTGGAAGACAGACAAAGAGAAAAAACTTTATTAAGCCCTCAGAAAGGTTCAAAGTTTTCTTTAACAATAAATTTGTAATTTGAACATCTGACTAGGGAACCTTGTGTGGTATGAAACAGCCCAAAAGAAACCTTTATATAAAAATACTATATAAGGTTTATAAAACATATGGAAAGCAAAAGTTTCTAACACAGCAAGGAACACTGTGTCAGTTCAAAAGTGCTTTGGAGCCTAGGTTTAGTATCTCAGAAGCTGAAATCTCTGATCTTAGGGACTTTACTCAAACAGATACTTGCCCCTGGTGTTGTGCATCTAGGTGTCAGACGCCAGTATAGATCACAGTGCTGAGTTAGGCACTTTTTTTCCCTATGCACTAAATGGGAACAGCACATGAGACTGGGCTGCAGAATACCCCTCTGGAGACAGATAAGATGGACAAGGGGACAAAAAGACAGTGTTAGGCCTGAAATTGCCCATGGGTGAGCAGAAGCTTTAGAGTTCAATGCAAGCTTGCAACAGTTTAGTAGGGAAACCTCATCAGCCTTGGGAAACCCTGCAGTTCACTATCTGCATCCTTTCAGTTGAAGATGGACAGCCCTGCAGAACCAAGGGCCAGGAGAGAACGCAAGGTGACTTCTTTCCCCTTCTCTTCATAGCTGCAGAATGGATGCCATCCAGCTAAACAGCTCTCTACACATTGAAATAGTAATTTTATTTAATATCTACCTACTGTGTAGTGGTTTTGTCCAGCTCTGCCCATGGATCAGGACCATTACTTAGTAGCAAAATGAGCCTTATGTGGTTACTGATATTTGAAAGGTTTTAGTAAGACTAAAGAATGACTTTGAAAATAGCATATTAAGTTTTGAAACTGTTCTCACTGTACGAACTCAATTCTGAGGAGTATTTAACAGAGCTAGAACTTAACATGAGGCAATGCTCTATGAATGCATTTTAGCACATCAATATTTTTTGCAGACCAGGTTACCAAGTCCCTTTTATGACATTGTCACTTTTATTATCTAAAATGTCTTTTAGACCCTGCATATTCAACGTTTCTGAAAATTCATTTTATCTTTCACTCTGATTGTTCATATTACTATGCCAACAGATTAGTAGAAGGCCAGAGAAGCTTGAGGAATGAATAAGGCCAGAGATTGTGAAGCATATTTTATACCAATTTCCACATAGTATGTATTACTTTTTAATTCTGATGTGTTCTTTGGTAATATTGTAATGGATAGCAAACCCAGATTTGTCATGATGTTCAGATTAAAACAGACTCAATTCTTTACTCACTGGAAATAAGACAAGCACAGTAATGGAATATTATTTCTCTAGAAGTCTTGGCTGTCAAAAATATTTTTATTAAAATATTCAAAAATTAAAAATGTCAAACAATCAGTAACAGATTTTGAGCATTTAATAATGATGTCTTGCATGATAAATTACCTGTAAGAAAAGAAAGTTAATTTGTCCTAATAAAAAAGCTTGCAAACAATACCTCTTAGAGTAGGGGCCAAAATTTTAATCTCAATCCCACAGTTAAATTTATTTATATGACCAATTAATAAATCTAACAGGTACTTACCTAAATGTCATTCTCTCTATATGACTTTTATCAGAAAAAGAGAGTTTGTTTGGTCCTACAGTGTGATATCTGTGTATAATGTTTCAAAGCCATAAAATGTTGTTAATATTGATTCTTTGTATATTAGTCCTACTTTTTTAAAAAAAACAGCAGTGCCAAATAACTGCAAAAAATCTTTAACTTGACTCTGAAGGTAGTTTTCTTCCTGCTATGAACCTAAAAAATCATCATCTACAACACCATGTTCCTGTCCTGCCAGAAGAAGGAATATGGCCAAAGAAGAACCTTGGTCAACACTGACCCCTCTGAGTCTTAGCTACTCGTAACTACAACAAGCATTTTATTGAAATCAGTAATTGAAGAGTTCCTAGTCCAGAATCTGGACCAGAAGTCACTAAGTCATCTGGATGCCACTCCCCCTTGCCTTCAGTCTTATATTTTATCTAGACAAAAGAACTCTAAGACAGTGTCTCCCAGAAAGATAGAGATGTGATCTGGAGAAGAAACAAGCGTTCATCAAAAAAGAGTCAAGCAGATTTAGAGATAGAAATTAAAGAATGAACCAAATATTAATATAGGCTCTTAATTTTTACCTGTGGGATAATTTTTATTTCTGGAAACTCTTGTTAAATAAATCTTTCATTGTCATTCATGTTGTACACTGACATATAGAAATATAATCACCCTTTTAAGTTCTTGTTCTTTTACTAATTCTTCAATTCCACTCTGCCAAAACTATGCTATCAAGGAACCTTATCATTAGGTAGCAAGCTTGTTGAAAATTTAATTGTAGAACTCTAATTCTTAGGCAGTTCAGAATGATTGTTTCTGATAAGTTTTATCATGTTCCTCTCCACTGAAGTACTTCACAATCATTAACTGTTAGCATATAAAACTCTTCTCTGGGCATGTGATTATTTCTGTTTTGTGGATGGGAGAATAAAGCAGAAAAAGGCACTAGGAATAGTTGTTTCACTTTGGTTTACTGCCTAAACAAAGCAGGTTTATAGTTTAAGCTGGTCACATAAAGTCCCTCTCATGAGTGGTT
Source organism: Athene cunicularia (assembly GCF_003259725.1). Taxonomy (NCBI): domain Eukaryota; kingdom Metazoa; phylum Chordata; class Aves; order Strigiformes; family Strigidae; genus Athene; species Athene cunicularia. The sequence goes on along the minus strand of NW_020799095.1, from coordinate 100,140,865 downwards.
ACTTTAGATGCTTATAGAGTGGGGTAAAGTGTCCTCTAGGGAGGCCTGATTCTCTCCATTGACTCTGGGCAGAGTTTATAAGAGGGCATCCCATGTTAAGCAGCTTGTGTCAAATAAAGTCTGGGGGGTGAACTCAAGTGCACTGAGTACAAAACGAGTGTGTGGCCCAGGAAGCCATCTGCCAAGCACTGACTCAGTTTTCAGTGTTTTGTGAGTATTACTGCACAGACTGCAGTTTAGATGGTGTAGTTAGGAGAGCTGCTTTGTAGGATCAGACTAGAATAAATTTTAGGTACAATAAAATCTCTGCTAATTCCTGCTATGATTAGTCTGCAAGAACTGACCAAGAACTGAATGTGTTGTCTTCAGGGAGATGCAAACAGTGAAATACATGGGTGTGGGATGGCAGAAAGATAAGAATGCATTCCTCCAGCATAACAAACTCATAACCAGGGTCTGCCTTAGCAACAGATAAGGTAGAAGGTTGCCCAAAGCAATAGGCAACTGGGAGGAAGCAATGACCACGGCTCCTTTGCCAACTGAGAGCCCTGAGAAGCCAGACTGGCTACTGCTCTTGGTGCATGGGAAGGAGCTGTGGGTTTGGTGTAATGACAACTCCTGAGGCAGGTGGCCCTACCCAAGGCAGGAGGATCCTCTCCAGACCTTCTGTCCTCTCAAAGAGTTAGTAGGAGAAGAAAAAGTAAACTGAAGTCTCCACCCCTCTCTTCCACTGTGGTTTTCCCCCCATTCTCTATCCCTGGTCAGCCAGAGCTCCTGTTTTCCCTTTCCAATCAGCTTTCAGAACTTTTCAGAATCCTTGGAACAGCTATGTAACTAGTGAAAAATGTATGTCTATGCAAGTAGTCAATGAGAAAAGACTTTTATTAACCATACAAACACAGAAAAATCTCCTCTAAGGAGGAGAGAAAACTTCCAGTTGGGGAAAGTTTTGCTATCTTCCCTGGAAAAAAAAAAAAAGTTAAGATCCATGTATTAATTGCTTATTCAGTAAAATTTGGCAGGTCTTGTGGATGGTCATTTTTCAGTCCATAATCTTATACGGTTATATAAGGCAATATAACCATTGCATGCAGTATAACCATGCAAACATGGTTAAGCCAAGTTCAGTCTACAATTTTGTGATGTAGATCTTTTTCATGCTTCTTTCAATATTGATCTCATGCCAGAATAATGAAAATTCAAGTATTTTCAACCACTTATAGTCTTCAAAAAATGACAAATACCATTTCTATTCTGTAATCATTTAAGTGGCTCTCTTGAGATGTTAGCACAGTGTAAATATTCCAGGCAGTTTAAAGCACCCCTTGCTAATCATCATGTTTTTCCTATTTTTAAACCAATGTGAGGGGAAAAAAACCCAAACCAACAAAGCCTGAAGTCATGTAGATCTGTAAATCTTGTGAAGATAACATTGTCAATTACTTTATTAGAAGAACAGAGCAGGTGAGTAGTGTTGAGTGGAATTCTGTACCAATGTACTTACTTCTGTGAGAGTTATTGATTAGCTCAGAAAGTCAAAATCATGGATGTATTTGAACTGGGGTATTAGCTGACTAATCCCAGACCAATTTTCTCTTTATTGAGAAGACTTGTAAACAAGATTATAAGGGAACATTTTAAATAGGAACAAACTATGGAAGGGGAAATGTAGAGGGGAAAGTTTCGGTAGAAGGGCAGGAAGCTATATTTTCCCAAGGAAAGAAGAAAAGTTTGGAGACAATCCAATGGTAATAATTGCAAAAAAACCCACATAAAAATAATAAAATGCTTATTAAAAACTCAAAAATGGAAACAGAGGGGAACTGATATTTAGAATTTATTAAATGCAATACATTTAATAAGAGAAGTGTAGCTAAATACAGACAAATATCCATGTCAGAAGAAGTAAGAATAATAGTTTTTGAAGGTATATTAGGAATGAAGAATGGTAAAATTATTCATAAATTATGAAAATGCATGCATGTTCAATAAAAGTTCCTGCCCTTTATTTGCAAAATAACAGAGTTATGCCATTTGTTTTCAGAGGAAGACTATACACTTTCCAATTTTCTAGTACCCAGGAGAGATGTGAGTCACATTTAGCCAGAGATAGATATCTTAAATATCAACCAGTTTTGATAAATTGAATCCAATCTGTTTGAGAGAATCTTTGGTCTTTTAATATATCACAGAAACTCAAACAGAAGCAGAATAATTTGTTTAAATTTGAAAAGAGCAAGGACATGAAGAACTGTTGACTGGCCTGAGAGAAATCAAAGGGAGAAGGTGGGAGGTTGGTAGAATCATTGGCTGACAGCAAAATCAAACATAAGGGTACAGCAGACGTAACTCCTTCAATAAAATTTTGTGAAGATTAAGTCCTATTTCCAGTATCTGAGTTTAGAAAATTGGTTAATAGCAGCAACATAATAAACTTTTATAAATTTGGTATTGCAATTAAAACATTAGCACTCTAGAGCACTAATAAAACTCATGTTTAATGAAGGGAACAGTTGAAAGCTATTGACAATGGGTAGTTGTCTTGAAACAGAGGTCCTAGGAGGATTAGGATTTAGGATTAGAAGCATTTTCATCAGTGAAGGTGTCAGTGATAAACATTGCCCAAAATGTTAACTGTAAATGGTACCGTTTGTGTGAGAGCAGTGTGATACCCATCACATAGAAGGATCTGTATTACATGGTAAGCCAGACTCCATTCAAACAAAAATGGAGATTTTAAACATAGAGAAATGTGAAAATCTTCATCTAAGAGTAGAAGGTACGTGTAGAAGTGGGGATGGTATGCTGGTAAAGAATGACTTGAAAATTTTCTAAGAGTCCAGGGGGGAAACCAGCCCAGTTCCTGATAGAGGATGTGCCAGAAGGGTTGAATGCAGCTCTCTGGGATAAATACACAAGGGACTAATGAGTAGGAGGAGGGAGATACAGTTTTTTCTGGAGAGTGCCACAGGCAGAGCATTAGTTGCATTTCTCCATACAATTCTGATGTACACATTTAACAAATGCTGTGGAGGAAAAAGATCAGGAAGAATTTTTATGATTTGAATGAAGAAAAAATCTGCACTGAAAATTCACCATGGCAGACATAAGCTAAAAGATAACAGAAACAATTGATGAATGCAGAGCAGCAAATTGTTGCTTGTAATGTTTGATTTATAGATCTTGACAAAAATTCCCTGTGAAATGCACCGAGGTGGTTCTTAGCTTTGCAAACACATTTTCTGCAACATAAACCAGCCAGTGTATATTCCCCAGACTCAGAATGGAGAAAGGCTAACATTTTCCGTTATTTATTTTTAACTACAGCATTATTAAACAGAACTGAAACAGCTACAGTACTGATGTTAAGAATGCAGAATTCAGCATTTGTTGAAATCAACACAAATATTTCTACTTCTCGCCTCTCTGTAATCATTAGTGTGGCACAGAATTAACATATATAGAAATGGGTGAGGTCCAGGTCCATAAGTAAAGCTTCTAGATGCTATTATAATGCACATAACAGCTAGTAATAATAATGAAGTATCATTCCTGGAGTATTTATTTTGAAAATTAACTGCGATTTGCCTGCCTCCAATAAATTCTTATTTAAATTCATCTAGGGGGAATGGGATAGTTATGAAATCAAGTTTATTCTTATTCTCATACCTAGCGAACAGTTTACACAGTAAATAAGCAGATAGCATCACGTAATTCAGTGTAATTGGCTAGGTGTTTTTTTGGTAGGGTTTGTAGTACAAAAAAAAGGCCCACTACTTCTCCAAATGTGTGTATATATATATATTTATTTATATATTTTTTTTTTAATATTACCTAACACATACAGAAAATCTCCTCAGGAGTGCACCCTTTCAACAGAGACAGTGATCTAGTCCTTGTATTCCAGATGCTCAAGTCTAAACATCATTCACTGTAGAAGCTGCTTTCTGTAGTGCCTTTTTTATAGACTTTAAGAGTTACACATGACTGTTAGTGAAGCATAAATAAATAAATAAATAAACAGAGTTTTATATTTCACTACTGAAGAGATTATTTTCTGAATTCACCCTTTTTAAATTCTAAAGCACATCTCTAGTTTAGATGTACTCCTTTTTATTTGTGTGTTTATCTAGATGCATTTAACTAGATGGTCCAAGCAGTGATTGTGTAATGAACTATATAATTGATTTAGGATATGGACTTAATAACAGGCAGGTGGTTGAGGTAACCCATTATTACTACAGAATTAGATTTCAGTAATGTGTTCTCTGTCCTGTTTTTTTCCAAGAGAACAATGGCTTGAGTAGCTGGTTGAGTAACTGTTGTCACAGATGTTTTACATGTGCCTAGTGCAACTGTGTTTGGATAATACTTAGGGTATGTTCAATGACAAATTTGGTGTAAGTAATGAATCGAAACATTATGCCTTAGCATTTTGCAAAGCGATTACCCAAAGTGAATGATTCAAAGTAGGCCATTGTTATATTTAAAATGTTGATGATAAGCAGCCTGAGTAAAATCGCTTGGATTCACTATTGAATTACCAGATTGTGGTTGCTGTTTTCTTTGAGAAACACGGCTGCAATTGACAAAACGTTCCTTAGTCCACAGTGGGCCTGATTCTGAAATCATGTGCATAAAACTACTTACACAAGGGAAAATTCTCAAACTGAAGTCCTTAAGTGCTTATCACATGCAACAATAGAAATTATAGTGATTTTTTTTCCTGCTTTCATTCCTCTCTGCTTCAGCTCTATCTGTTTCAAAACCTCTGCCCTACTATGTTGCCTGACACCTCAGCTTCATACCTCTGTGTCCACCCATGTAGGGTTTTGTTTTCAGAAGGCTGCTAATATCAGGCTTTTTTATAGATATCAGATTATCTATAAAATTCAAAATAGGAGATTTATTCCATGTTTTTCTGCTTCAAAAGAGAAAAACAAAATCTGGACTTATAGCAAAATAAGATGTATAATATTTTCATATGTATTATGCCACTTATTTTCCAGTAGCATATACTATTGAAATAAGCACAGAAGTCTTTCTGTCTGCTTATTCCACTAGGGATGAGCTGATTTCATTATGCAGACACATGTGCTCATCTCCTCTGATTTTCCAGGAAACCATATTAAAAGTGCTGGAAGCTAGAAGGCAAAACATTTAAATGATGTGGTCTGTAAAAGAACTTCCACCTTAAGAAAGATTTAATGCTTTCTTTTCATACCTAAGTCCATCATGTTCCTATCATACTGATTTGTACTGGAAGATAATAATTAATGGAGCAGTATAAAATTTGAAATAGTATAGATAGGAGGCTATAATAATACTATAGATGGCATTAGTGTCCAGCATTAGCTCGCAAATGGTGAGAAATATTCAAATTTGAATACAGATGATTATCCAAGTAAAAGACTGCAGTTTAGAGGATTCTTTTGCCAACTTTTTAACAAGTTAGCTAGAAGAGCTCTGTTAAGTAGATACCTGATACACAACACTATTGTCCCACATTTAGCCTGCTGCATATGGTATTATATCACCTGCCCGATTAGACATCTCATTAGCGGTCTGATCTGACCATCACCATGGTAACAGGGAAAAACCCCATTTCTCTGGCAGCGCTGCCCAGCAGCGTTAGGTAATGTACATCTTGTTTGGTTCAGCGGGAGCACAGCGGCAGCCAGCACAAAACCCTGTCATCAGCCTGCACGGATCCTGCTTCCCCCTCCGCAGCTCCAGGAGCAGCAGCAGGTGTTCCCTGTGACCGACAGAAAATATTCCGATGACAACTCCTTTAAGGAGCAGAGATGTCATCACTCAAATTTTTGTGGGCATGCCTATATAATAAACAAAACTTTATATCTCTTTTTGCGCTGTTTCTCTGTGCACCCGTGACAGCTTGCACCTCTCCAGCCCAGCCTGCTGAGGTGCACTAGTCTGTTGTGAGTGGCAGGATGAGACCCCTCTCTGGCACGCTGTCTCTTGGCAGGGCTGTGCTGGACCAGAGACCATCCTCTTGAGCTAAGCTGTCTTGAGTCCTTGGGCAGTGTTTCCTCTTCACTTCTTGCTAATGGTGACCGAGGACTGTGGCCAAAACCTATTCTTTTTGCTGAGAAGATTTTAACCTCCTCCACAGTTTTCCAGATCACGTACAAGTATTTTCCTCTTCTACATCCAAATATCTGTGTTGCTTTGCAGAAAATTTATCTTCGTATTTTGGACCCAGTAGCCTATTATTTCCAAACTGTACAAGAATTTACTTCAGTGACCCCACTGCATAGGACTGGTGCGTGGCTAATGATGGAATACTGTTTATGTTTATTGTAACTTACCAAAAACATAAGTAGTTTTTAAAATTACAGTTTTTTAACTGCATGCATTCAACAAAAACATTGCAAGCAATTGAGAAGTTTTACTAAAAATAACCCTTCCCTTGTTTACAACTGAAATCAAGCCATTATTTACCAATACTCTACTGTCTTAATTATGTGCTGTCTTTAATAGGCTAACTGCAAGTCTGCAATGAAATAATTAGATCTGAAAATCTTCACCCCCTTCTCCAAACAAATTAACAAAACAAAGTATGGAATTCCAACTTCTAAAGAGATTTCTACATGAAAAATTCTGTTGGTATGGATTACCTTGTATTGGGACTTTAACTGAAATACAGCAACATTGATAAGCTATTTTTGTATTAAAACTAGTCATGGATAATGCAATTTTCCCTTTAAATATTTCTTCTTATTTCCACCCTCCCCTCTGCAGAGGCGCACACACACATGCATATGTATATAAATTAGTAATGGCGATAAACACTGAATATTACATCTAGATATAATATCTGGACATGATATGTTGTTTCCATACAGACACACATTTAGTTTAGGTGCAAAAGAATTTGGGCATGTGTCTGTTGGTTAACCTATTTTTTATGATGCATCGGGGGACAGTAGGAGATCCTCTGTTACCCTAGTTGTGGCAACTGCAGCTCCCATAAATACGACATGTCTTGGGCTTCTTCGAATCTTGGGAGCTATAAGCCCCAACAACTTGTCGAAACTCCGAATTTAGTTGTAAATCTAAAAGCCAGAATAGAAAATCTTTAAAGCTCTACTATCCTAGAAACGGAGATGTAAAATACTTAATTTTTTCCTGATATCTGAACTGAATCTTCCTTTCTGCAGTTTATCCCCATTACTACTTCTCCTGTACTGTAAGGTTATCTCTTCACAGAAGAGTATGCCTACGAATATTATAACTGGGTTTTGATGTTTAGGTTTTTAGTTGTTTTGTTATTGTGTTTAGGTTTGGTTTTTTTTCTTTGTTTTTTTTTCTTGTGTATAAACAACTGCAGGCTTTTCCTCATAAGTCAAGCTTTCTAACTTCTGGGGCATTCCCACTCCCTTCTGCTGGGTAATGCCCCATAGCTCTGCAGCATTTCTAAGCAGAGGTACCTGTAGCTGTGCCAGTCAGCTAAAATTATGCTGAATAAGGTTCCTCTCTTGTGTGATTTTTATTTCAATTCCTTACAGTCTTTCCTCTCTTTGTGACATTTTCAGTAATTAACATATTTTCTTTTCCATTTCACATAATGAATAACATGTAGTATTAAACCTAGGATGGGCAGTATCTTTACTTTGTGTATGTTTTATCCCCTGTGATCATCACTACTCTAAATCCAGACTTCCACTTGGATTTGTCTTTCATAAAACAACTGGAATGTTTCCCCTGATGACATAAAAGAATACCATGAGATGATGTCAGAAACTTTTTTCATTATAATGAACAGTCATTAGCTACAATAAAATAAGCCACAATTCACTGTTTTTAATACTTTTAACAGGATTAGTATTTGTGCCATCTGTGATGTCAATTTTCTGACATTGTTGGCTCATTAAATGATTATATATACATATAATCATTATAATTCAGTGTGTTCCCAGAAAGCCTATATATTTTGGAAGTCCATGACAGAATGCATACAATCAAAGATTACATCTTGTAAGAAACTGAATTTCAAGTGTTGTTACACTACACACTGAAGAGAGCCACTGCATTTATTTGTGCCTCCAGTTGTGTCAACATTATTTTGTCCTTTGCTTTTCTTCAGATAAGAGAACTGAAATAAAGCTGTAAAAGGTGACCTAAAAATAGATTTATTTTAATCCAATGTGAGTAAATTTAAATTAGATGTTCCAGTCATCCAGACTTAAAAGGGGTTTAATCTCATTTGCTTAAACCTTCCTCTTGTCCACCTTACCATGATGTTTTTGACATGCATCTCTCCAGCCCTGCCCTAAACTGCCAGATGCCTGCCTTCAACGCTCTAACGAGTCATCCAAACTCCTTAAAAATCTATGAGGCTCAGCTGAGTGGAAATTCTATCATGCCATACGCTAAAGAACAGATTTCTAGCGATGCCCACGGGACAGCAGAACATGCTGAAGAGTTGGCAGGCTATTGATGGCTTCCTCAGCCGAAGCTCCCATTGTGTCAGCTCCTGCACTCTCCTTGTGACTAGTCATCTCTGCCAGGAAACCCTTAAGACTTGCTCTGGGTGGGGTGGGAAGGGTGCTGGGAGATGCAGTTTCAGTTTGTGCCAGTCTCAGAAATGTAATGTGTAATTAGTGTCACCATCTGGGAGCAGGGGAAAGGGTATTTAGGATCTCCATGTCTATTGCATCAACTTTCAGTTGAGGATCTGCTGGAATCTTAATTATAGAGTATCCTAGAGCATTTTTAGGAGGTTAATAATGCAAGTTTTAGCTAAATTAGGTTTCATTTTTCTTAGCTTTTTGTAAGATGAGGAAATCTATGAAAGCATCCCACAGTATTTTATATTTACTGATTTGGACCATTTGCCCATTAATTTAAAAACATCTCAGAATTGATTACTTGCAACGTTCTGGCCTTACTGAATGGGATAGGAAACCTCCCATTCATCCCAGACAAGATTTTACTCTGAAGTGAAGAGAGCTTGGTAAACCTTGGATTAAGAGCCAATAGAAGATATTTTTCTACTCAGTCTTCAGTTAATATTTGTCATGTCAAAGAGCCTGAATGTGACTATGCTTTGAAGCTTATATATATTAAAAAATGTTGTCAGTGTTGGAAAATCCAGCAACAATTATTGCTTTTCATTAAATATCTTGACATTTCTTGCACATTAGGAAGTAGTAAAACAGAAGAATCTACAGTTTTCTATGAGGGTTATTAGTGTAATGGCCCTATAATATGCAACAAGCTAGTGTTATAACAGTGTTGTGATAAACTGTGCCAGTAAACAACATATTCTGTCATTATGCATAGTGAAATTATATACCATTTTAATTACATGTCATCGTTTCATCATTTTAAGATGGGCTTTTTTTTTTTTTTTTTTTTTTCCCCCCCCTTTCATTTACAGAGTATACCAATCACAGGATAGCTGGGGTTGAAAGGCACTTCTGGTGATTATCTAGTACAACTGCCCTTCTCAGAACTCAGAGCATGGTCAGCTAGACCAGATGGCTCAGGATCATATCCAAATGGGTTTTGAATAACTCCAAGGATGGAGATTCCACAGCCTTTCTGGGCAATCTTTCAATCTTTACAGTTAAAAAAAAAATTAAAAAATATTCTTATGTTTAAATGGAATTCTATGTTTAAATGGGATTTCCTGTATTTCAGTTTCTGCCCATTGTTTCTTGTGCTGACAGTGAACACCACTAAGAGCCTGGCTCAGTCTTCATAACTCCCCCGATCAGGTACATGTGGATAAAATCACCCTGAGACTTCTTTTCAACCTGCAGGTTGAACAGTCTCAGTTTCATCAGCTTCTCTGTGTATGTGGGATGCTTTTGTGCTTTAATCATTTTTCTGGCCGTTTGCCTCACTCCTTCCAGTAGTTTCATGTCTGTCTGGGGAGCCTGGAGCTGGACACAGAACTTCAAAGGGAGCACTAAAGTGAGATTAGCATGTTGTGCCTAGCAGACATCTACTTAACTTTCAGATGTAACAACACGTGCGCTTTAGTGCTGGTGAGAAAATCCACAGTCAAGGGAGGCTTACCAATAAACTGCAAGCAGTCAAAATACAGTTTATTGTAAAAAAAAAAAAAAAATTATCCTAGATCACAGCTAAGATAGTTCTGTTTATATGAATAAAATAAAATTGTCTTTGTGATAGGAAATAATCTGATTGTAGTCTATGAGACAAAATAAGACCATCATTTTCCTGGCACTCCAAGAAACCAAAATGAGAGGATATATGGGATGACATTGCAGACTGAGTTGGCAGGGACTTGTCATTTCCACTCCTTTACATCTGCTGATTGAATTAGTTATTCTTAGCCATCTCACATAGATTAATATTCCCAGGGTGGCAATTCAACAGCTTGCCTTGCCAGCTTTCTCTAGACCCTTTCTGTTTGTTTGTTTGTTTGTTTGTTTGAGTGTAAATTCCTTACTGATTGTTTTCTTTGAATTATTCCCCTTCATCTTCTCTGCATCATTTTTGTACTTTATTAGTATACATTAGCAAATGTCACCTTTATTCCTGACTTAGTAGCTACCTTCTTCCCCTCTATCAAGATCTTAGATGACAACACTGCTTTCATTTAAATTCTTTTTTCCAACGTCTGCCTTCATTATTTGCATCTTTAAGCAAATTCCCCAAAGCCCTATAGATTTGTGTGGTAGACTGTCTCTACTGGGCTGATGGATTTGCATCTTTCATCTGGGACACTGTGTAATGTTGCTGCTAGATGGCAACACAAGGGAAAAAGTTCTTCAACAAATGATTTGCTGTCAGGCTTTGCTACACCAAGTGGAAAAACTCCACCATCAGTCTGGATAAGCAGGATGTGGTGGTTAAAATGCCAGTCCACATCTAAAAAGAGTTTGCACTATTGACCCAGAGGAAATCTGAGGAATCAGTCACACCTGGGGTGATGATGACTTGGAAAATACGTTGGAAGCGCACTTCCTCTTCCTTTCCACTCTCTGATGGGCAAGAGTTGGCATGTGGGAAATTTTGCTTTTGCCTGGAAATTATTACTGCTGTCAGAGGAGTATCAAAATGGAGTATTTGTTTTGTACACCCCCATGATGCCTTAAACTGCCAATGGGGTGGGTTTCAATCAGGTTATCAGAGGTAGAGACAGTTTTCTCCTCTTAGAAAACTGTAATTTCCTTCTTTCCCAAGGAACTGCATTCCCTGGCATAGGACCAGTCAGTTTGGGCTGGCCCTTAGGATCTGTAACATCCTAAATGCAGCATGGCTAAATCCTTGATGGTTCATTTCTCATAGCCCTGAGGAAAATCAAATAGAAGAGTTTTCACACAAGATAGTTTCCTTCATATCAGAATATGACTACAAAGATGGTATTGACTTCTCACTTCCTGTGTAATAGGCTTTGCAGCACTTTAGTAATGTTATCTCCCAGCTGTTAGACTATATTCGTCCTAGAACCTGGGGAAGAACACAGGGATTTTTAAATTAGTCCTTGTTCACAAATAATTGTGTTTAAATCTGTATGATGCTCCTTAGAGAAGATAACAGCACTATCCAGTCTCCAAAAATTGAAATAAGAAAAGAATTGTTGCATTTTCTGTTAGGAAAAAATATATATTTCTGTGTGTTAGAGTACTGGTTAGAGCTTGAGAACTTATATATTGGGGGAGCAGGGAGAAGGCAGAAAAGATAGGGACAGGACACTTCTAAAACTGTGGAAACTTTGGAGCTTGGTTTAACACAGTCTCCAGAAAGCAAAAGTATTTAAGTATTTAATTAAGCAATCGTCTAAGTAACTGTTTGCTTCAGAAAATTCCTGGTAAACTTCAGAGCCATTTGTACAATTTAGACCAAATCTGGCCAAGCAGTAGGACTGAAAATAGTTTCCAGTTTTTCTGTTGTTGCTCTGGCCTACCAATGTTCTCAATAAGAGACCCCCCACCCCCGAAAACAACAACATGAGGTCTAATGTCTGAAGACCAGGAGGGAAAGGTTGATTTCTACATTTTCACTTGGTTGAGGGAACTTTAAACTTTGGGGGGTCGAGGGAAAATTGAGGGGGGGAAATCCTTTTTTACTCTAAATATTTTTCCTATTAAAAATAACTGTTGATGAGGCATAAGGATCACATCAGATTCTGTTACAGAGAATAAAACATGGATCCTGTATTCATTTCCTTCTCAAACCATTAGTTTAATTTGCTTTCTTTAGAATAGAATTAAAAACAGTCTTCATTCTCCTGTCTATGAATATACATCAATTAGGAATCCAGAAATAAATTGTCCTCAAAGGCATGCATTCTGCATAATTGCTTACTTTGGCGACAGAAAGGAAACCTTACAGTAACAATACTGCAGCTGGTCAGAGGTGGTGAAGATCTCAGAGATTTGAAAACTTCATTGTAATTTGAAGCAAAGGTTCAAATGAATCTCTGTGATTTTGTGTGATGTCTGCGATCTATTTTTATAACATTAGTCCAGAGTGTTTAATGAGCTATGTAACTTAGGAAAAGCATATGTCACAAACAAATATTATTAGCACTTGGATACAGTGTTTTATTAACTAATTATAATGAGATTATCACATCAATGTAAGGAATTCTATACCTCTAGATCTTTACTGAATGATCACTGTATTTTAGTCAGGCTGCTGAGAAATAAATTATTCATTTCAAGAATCTTACAGATTTCAGCTACAGTGCCTAGTGGAGGCTTGAAACATGAAGTGCCATTTTGTGTATATACACAGAAAACAGAAAGGTCTGGACCAACCAAGAGGACCCCAGGGTGCTGTACTTTGGGACACTTGATTTTCAGCTATGTCTTGATGGTTGACAGAATATACAGTGTCTAAATCCGCACTTGTGGTTCTGTTCAAGGAATGATTAGCCTTATAGGAATGTACCAGTCCACTGACTAGAGATATTTGCAAGGCTAATGATATCAAATACTGTGTACGTCTGAAACCTCAGTAACCGTTAGCATCCACAAGACCTATTCTGTCCCACTGGGAAGCATCTCTTCTGCTTTAGAGCCGTAACGCTTGACTCTCCTGTGGTCCTGGGCTCTTCTTGCACTGTATTAAAGAAATATTTCAAGTTCAGGACTGAGGATGGAAAGCTGAGCTGCTGGTTTTCCACAGTTTCTGCATGATGCATTGGCAGGGAGGCAAGCAGTTTGTTCATCCACAGCTAAACCCTGCTGCCTCATATTAATATAAGCTGAAATGGTATCTCAGTGAGACCTACTGAATCTGCAAGGTATCAAAGATGTACTTCATGCTATTCGTTTGCCTTGTGCAGCCTGGATCAAGCCATTTGAACAGATCATAATCTTGTCAGTGATAACCACAGCATAAACATTCTTTTCAGAGAAATGGGTAATACAGCAAAATAAATAAGTAGAGTGCTGCTAATAATAAATGCTAATCTGTGTGTTACAGATGCAGAAATCTTGTATACATTAGCAACATTAATCTTTGCAACAAGAAGGGTAAATCTGATAGTGCAAAGTCATCCAGAAGACCTTCATTACAAACATCTCCTGACTTTTACAGCATGTATTTGTCAGCAAGATCAAAAAAATAGTGATCCATTATTTTCATTTAAATGAAAAAGCATTTAATTTTTGTTCTAGTGCCTTGATCTTGTCTTAGTGCCTGCTTACACATTTTTTAGCTTTTGAAAATAAAATAGCTCATAATTATTAATGCAAGATGCTAGTTGTCTTACTGCCTCAAGAAAGGTAGACAACAAATGTCAGTGCTTTTCAGTTCTTGAAAGCATTTACATTTTCTCTGGGTTAAACACTAGATACTTGGTGTATCTAATCTGTGTCTGTTACAGCCTTCATCTCTTCTCATGGATACCGTGTCCCCAAGAAGTGCTTTGCAAACCTGAACACTGGTACTCATACTGCAATGGCCACATACAATTCAGCTTCACCCCCACAGGTGCCCAGGCTTGTCCCCAGTCAAGCACTGAACCAACCACTTCTGCTGCACATGTGGAGAGGGGCAAGGTAGGCTTTGCCAAGTGTCCTTCAGGAGCAGGGGGAGGCACAGACAGGCTGGGAAGGGGTGAGGGAGGAACCTGAAACAGTCTCCTCAGTGGACCTGCACACCAGTGCTAAATGGCCAAAATATCTACTCTCTGCTAGGTATCCCCAGCCATGACTATATGCTAAGCCTTCTTGGAGGTTTGCTTTTAGGCACCAATCAGAAAAACCCCACTGCTCTTTCAGTGCAATAATTCATACATGTTAATCATTAGGAGACAGTCTGCCCATAGCCTTAGACCAGTCTATACAGAGGTGCATATAATAACCCTTTTGCAAGCCACTTTCACAGCCCCGTCAGAAGGGCTCACCAGAGGAACCCAGAGGTGTTCTGGGAGGTGTGACCTCAGTTCCTCCTTGAGGCCAGGGGAGGGGAGGAGACAGGCAGCAGGTAGGCAGGGTTAATTTTTTGCTATCTGTCATAGGGAAAAGAGCCCACCTCAACTTTTTAAGGGCTTCTTCAAATGTTTGCTCTTCATAACGAGGGAGTGCTGGAGAAGTAATGATTCAGATGTGAAGGCACAACTTAAGCCTTTGCTTGAAGATGAGCTGAATAGGGTTTTATTTAAGGTTCTACCTAAAGGCACAGTCTATCCCTAATTAGTTGTATATATGACCTAAAATATTTGTTTTTCCTTTCATCCAAACCCCAAGTGATTTTTCTCTTGAACCTCATTCTTTGTTCTTTTCAGAAGTGCAATAAATGCTCCAACTTAATGCATTAAATATGAAAAGACTATCTGAAGGGGCCCAACTTATAAATGATTCAAAAGGCCGTATGCTGGAAAGCATCTATTTGAAAACATTTATTATTAATTTTGCAGTTTAGATGAAGTTCCTATAGGGCAGTCATTTGTTAAATATTGAATTCTGTTAAGTGCACCAAATATGTTTATCTGTACAACATCACAATATAACCAAATATCAGCAAAATACCGAAATGCTCCAATGCTTATTTTGCTAAAGTACCAAACATAACCAAAGCATTTAGTTGAGATAGCAAACACTGTGTCGCTAAAGCAAAGAGTGATTTCAGAGTTAGTAGCATTAACTTGAATACAGGAAAAAATTCTTGGGTAAAATGTTATAAATATTAATTGAACTAAAATAAGTATGTTAATTAAGGACACGTCACCTTCAAAAGAAGAAAATTAGTTTGCAGACAAAGATTTTGTAATCTGAACCAAAACTACTAGTGACTTATGGAATTAATAACAACCTTCTGAAAGGTGTACATGCAAGTGCTGTGCCAAATGCTGGTGAGTTAGCTCCTTCCTACCAGTCACCTCTTTCTAGATTGAACAGATGGGAATATACTGATGCAGTTCACATGGGTATCATTCGGTGATAGACCCAAACAAACGATGGTGAAGAACCACCATGATGATGACTTTTTGTCACCCCTTTGGATCATTTCATGTTGGCCAGTTGGGTGCTGAATTAAAAGAACTATCTGGTAATCCTCTTCCAAAAATGAACGAATGAGGTCAGACTGTATGGAGACATGTAGACAGGGGAATCTTCAAGAACATAATAAATTACTCCTGATCTCCCAAACTCAAAATGGAGACTTAATTTTACTGTAGTGTTATTGCAAAAAGGCATCATAATTGACATTAACTATATTAGCAACAAGATGAAAGAAAAATATATGGCTGTACAAACTTGTGAATAATTTAGATGTTACTGCTGCTGGTTCTATCTGAGGTGATCTGAATCTTTATTATAATTTCCCCAGTTCCCCAGTCATGCTGATCATTCACTGTGATCACTATGTCTATGAGCCAGAAAAGAAAGGGCAGATCCATAAAGGAGGCCAATTTCAAGAACATGTTTTCCTTCAATTAGTTCCACATCTCCCAGGATGGACATTTTGGGACTCTGAATTTTTTTGCAGTTCTTATGGTCAAACTGTTCAATAGCCTAGCAGTCTTCCCACAGGATTAAAAAATACCCAAAGTTGTTCACAGCTCATTAAGCGTAAATTATATTCACTGTTAGCAGTTCTAAGCAAGGCTAAGTAAGCCTATCCTTACAACCAGAAATTATCCACACAGAGGAATTCTCCCAAAGCATCAACTGCGTATTCTAAGTAAATGTTCTCTAATACTGACTGTAAATAGTGATTCAGCATCAGTGATGCTGGAGATCTCTGGGAAATTTTAAAATAGCAAAGACAGATCAAAACTTCACTGTGATTCCATGAGGGGAGGAGGCTGATCTGAAACCTGGTAAGAGCCCAGAGTCATCCTGTCACTTACTTGCAATCCTGTGGCAGTAAATGGGGTCAGGAGAAGGTCTGCTTGCAAGGGATCAAGGGTTCTGGTAGGGATGGAAATTCTTTGCAGTGGTGGTGTCACACAAGGGAGGGAGCCAAGTGAGAGACACAGAACAGCACATCCAAAATATTAGTCTAGGTCTGATTCAACACCATACTTTTTACTTGTGAAATCAGTGTCAGACCTATTTTAAGATTTTCACCTCCATAATCATCCTGCAGTTCAGAGCATTGCTGTACTTTTTGATATTGCTTTAAATTTTAATTAACCCCTACTTTAGAGTTTGTAATGACCAAGTCTTTCATTTTTAAAGTGTTTTCTCCTTTCATTTTGCTGGGAGAACGTAAGTGTAATTAGATGTGGTGTCCTAAACACTTTAGTGGACTAATCAGTTAGTCAAGCCTAAAATTAAATATATATATATATATATATATATATATATATATATATATATATAAAGAAAGTATACTTGATAATTTCCTTTCAGCTTTTCTACTTAGTTAGCAGTAAAGCTTAGTCATGAGGGGAAAAAAATCAAATGCCTAAATATTCATGCTGAAATAATAGACTCCACTCTGATGCCATTTGCATTTGCAGGAATTAAAAGACGCTTTATCCTGCTATCCCACATTACAAGTCCAGATAATTCTGGAGAAACTTTTATGGATTTACAATAGCCTAAATGAAATTGGGACCCTAACAGCTTACATTTCCACTCACCACTCATTGTCCACATGCATATTTCATGACCATCACTACTAGCTCATCAACTACTTTGCCATTTACAATGAGATACTGCACTGTATATTTCTAACCTAAATCACTTTTCAGTCTTCTGTTGAAGACTGATTAAAGACAAGGCTGGTGGCTCTATGAACAAGTGCCAAATGAAAAATGAAGAGCTGTGTGCTCTGCTTGAAGATTTTACTCTGACAAAAAGATATACTTTTAATGTGTGGCTGTCATGTGAACAGCAGCAGCACATCTTTAGATGGTTGCCTATGTCAGTAAAGGCCCACCTTCAGTTTTCAATACCTCACCTCCTCGCATCATCTCGGGGAGAGTAATATTTAAAGTGTAATGAGGGCCTAATCCAACAAAAGGAGAGGTGTCAAGAGGTGTTGCTTTGTCTTAAGTGACAAACTTACTGCTAAGGATCAAACAGCTTCCAGTATTACAGAAGTGCTGGACTGAACATCCCCACATCCCCCCATTAAAAGATCTAGCACTTACCTCACTTAGGCTCTTCAATACTGAACATGTGCTGTTATAAGTGATAGAGCACTCAGAGGACTGTAAAATCGATCCAGCTGAGATGATAATATATCCTTTCCTAGTCACAGCTCCTTTTTTAGATTCAGATAAAACTAACTTTTGATGCTTGTGTGTAATGCAAGGATGAAGTGAAGGTCTGGAGACTTGGAAATTGTAAAATGCAGGAAGCTGTAGAAAAGACAGAAGCATGGTTTAAGAAGCTTAAATCCCATGGGTAGATGCTGTTATTCATGGTTAGGATTTGCTAATTGAGATGTCAGCAGATCTGCTAAAAAACTGTCCAGCTGTGAAATCCATCATTAGCAGAGTGTTGAAACAAAGGCATCTCCAAGAGTCTCTAGCTGAGGTAGCATTCACCTTGCTCAGGCACCCAGAGGAAAAGCCAGCAATGGGAGCAACTCCCTTCTCGAAAATGCTTCCAGTGTTGCACTTTCCTCAATTTTCATGCTTTAGTGATCAAATTAAGTTCTTGGTATTGCAAATTTTTGAAGGACGATACATTTTCAATTACTTAGTTTTTGCAAAATATTTACTAGATTTTGTAGACAATTATGTTTTTAAAAGGTCCTTCATATTTTTTTTTGTTAGCAAAATCTTAGTCAAATGTGGAAGAATGTATCCTCTCCCCGCTGTTGTCTCTACAGGAAAGATTTCTGAGAGAACACCAAATAAGCAAGTTGGAGAGGGTGATCCATGGATGTGCTTCAGAATTTAGGGCATTTAGAACAAGAAAACAGAGATGAGACAGAGGCTCCACAGAGCTGCAAAAGCTGTGCTTGGCAAAGAACTGTCTGAGGTAGGCCCACAAAAATAAACCACGAAGTGGGATGTGAGAGGAAGAGCAGATGCAGGATAGATGCTTACCTAGAAACAAGAAGAAAATGCACTAGCCTTCAGTCCTCACCAACATTTTGACAAAGAAGGATAATGACATCATTTTCCATGTTCACTTCTAGTAAGGTGATGAGGTTGAGCAGCTGGGTCCTTTGCTGAGATAACTTATTGACCTTTACAATAATTGTAGTTGACTTTGAACTGCAAGATGGTGGAAATGTACTCATACATAAATGCATGGCTGTCTCCTGACTATGAAAGTGACTGTGTGTTTTTTGAGGGGAGACTTTCTGTAGGATTCCACAGGGATCTGCTTTCCTCTTCCTAAACTGATGCTGAAAAACCCATACCACTGCCTTGGTGGACAAGAAATCAAAGGGAATCCTTACAGCTGTGATGAGCATATGAAGCACTTTGTGAAAGCAAGACAAGTCTGTGGAAGAGAAAGGGAGCTACCACAGACCAGACAAAGGCGGGCACACTACAGCTCTGACGGGCTCTGCAGACACTCAGATCTATTTGAAATGAAATGTGCCATTCAGGGTGACACCTCTGCTCCAATGCAGTCTTCTGCCTCTGTGGAGGAATTGTCCGGCTGCCTTTTGGGAACTTCAAGGGGAGTATAGGACCCATGGCTACTTGGCCAAACCAGATGTTTGAAGTATGTGTGTTTTCTATTTGACAGCTTGCAAGAGTCTTAAAAGCTTAACTAATGAGGAAGAAAAAGGGGGTCTCAGACAGAAAGTAAAATTTAGATGAGGTTTGGGAGAATTCTGAATTCAAAACTTGGTTTTGTCACAGACTTCTTTGTAACTTCTGTGTGGATTTTGTAAAGTGACATTTCAGTTTCTCAAGCATTGCTCCACAGGAGTATTAAAGAGTTCTAAACCTTTAAAAAAGTATCAAATATGTTTGGCCCTGTAAGATTATTAAAGGACTACCTATACTGGTGTTTGTGAAACATATACACATGAAGAATGGGTTAGGTTTAATATTTTTCCCCATTTTAACATTTGATCAGTCCAAGCAGTTACTTTACATTACTTTTGCTTGGTGTAGGGCTTCCTGTTAAGTCAATATTCCCATATTGCAAGTGGAATACTCCATTGGAGTGTGTTACAACAGCAGTCAGGGAACAGTTTCCCAATGCTTATATTTTAAAATGGAAGCTCAGCTGATGTCAGTAAACCCATCCCAAAAGGAAAAAATCACCTAATTCAGTGTACATCTCACTCATAAATTGCTCTCATCTGCCTCTTCTTTCCTCTACCAAGAAACTTTGTGAAAAGAAAGTTATGGAAAGATCATTATCATTTTAAATTAAGTTTATATTCAATTATGCTTGAAATCTTGACTTGTCTCTTTTGCATGCTGTATGCACACCACTGTGAAATAAAGTAAAATATGGTGTGCCTATGCTTCTACAAAAGGATTCCCTTCAAAACTGTCTAAGGCCAATTAGCTATGTCTCTCTGCCTGAAGCAAGAATATCAACACATACTATAAATCTCCCTCGGTCTCTCATTTCCCTTGGCTGTTTAAATTGCTTTGAGGCAGTGAGTAGCAAAAAGAAAATATGTTATTGCATTCTATATGCTTCTGTAATTACAATGTTTTCCTAAATGAAAAAGATTATACATTCTTGCTTTGTCCCTTTCTCAACAGTTGCATATTCTGTGAGAGACAACTACTCTATAATAAAACCACACAGCATTTTGCATTATTGGAGCTGAAAAAAACCTGAGGAAAAATCATAATACTGTTTTAGAATTACAGAAATTCAGGGCTAAGTACCTAATATCATGGACCAGTCCGGTCTGCTCCTGAGGAGGCTAACCCCAAGAGCTGTGTGTGGTGAGCACCCTGCATTGCCTGCACTCCAGGAGCTGGCTCTGGAGGGGATGCTTATGTCAGGGATGCTGTAGCAAATAAGCCCAAATAACTGCCAAGTTAATATTCACCAGTGAAGTTATGAAATAGATGGGATATGGAGCTTGGAGTGTTCACATTTAGTCTTGGGACACTGCTGGAGATTTGACGCTGGACACATTGAATTTAGATCTTATCTATTCTGTCCACTTCTTGTCTCTAATATATTTTGATTTTCATTTATGGTTTCCATCAATATTGTGATTGCTCCACATACTCTAATGAATACAAGCAGTTTTGCCTCCCAGAATAGCAATTATATATTTCAGGATCTTTATTGCCAATCTAAAACATTCTTGCTTGTATTAAACACTTCCAACTGAAGTCAAATACTAACAGTACCTCGTGCATGGACTCTGTATGAGGAAAACATCAAAAATAAAAAATTCAGTCTACAGGCTTGATGAAAGATGGTTGTTAGGAAGCTATGTTAGGGATGGGGCCAAAGAAATCAGTCTCACTACACACAATAGTTCTCTACAGGAGACCTCTAGATGAGGTGGAAGTTGGGGAAGAGGAGGAGGAGGAGAATATAAGTTGTGAGGCTCCTGTAGCATTGGCCACAGTCTGTCCTTGGGTCTATCCCTCCTCTGGATGCCACTGCGCTGGGGATGCTGCTGTGTGGCTGTGCAGCTCTGGAGCCCTGAGGGCCAGGCCATGCAGGGGCAAGCTTCTATGTCTTCTGCACCAGGGCTGCCAGCTTCTCTTTCACAAGTGCTGACAAAATAACTTGCTGTCAAACCTGGTGTTTATCGATATGTAGATATTATCTCTAGCCATCAGATGTTGAATGTCTGCTAAAGATTAATTTAGTGTGGGGGACTGAACATACAAATACAGTGTGAAGACTGCAGAGACAGATCCCAGAATCCTTCTGGATTAGAGGCCAACCCAGACTTCACTCTCCAGACTAAGTATCTTGTTGAACTAGACTTATCAACATCAATTTGTTCATTATGGAATCAAGTGAGCTGTCATCACACTTCAGCACTGAATCAAGCAATGTCAGGACAATTGTGTCTCATAAAACTAATGAAAAATTGATTATGGATTTAAATGGAATATGAAATCAAAAGGCCAGTGGTCATTTGTCATTGACACATTTATAGACCATTTTACCTCTCCTAAATTACAAAGTATGAAGAGTTTTGAGTTAGGTAAAAAAAGAGAAAGGGAAGTCATGCATATTTCATTGTTCTTTACAACAACCAGGATTTTTAATTACAGAAAACACTCATCAAGTATTAGTAATCAAATGTAGACAATATATAGCACAACAAAATAGAATGAATAATCTGAAGCCTTTCCAGACTAATAAGAATAACTAATCTATGAATCAAAGGATAATTTAATATCTCCAGTATCTTTCCTGCTTTCAACTATTTAATCCAAGTACCTTTTTCAAATGAGAAAATCTATTTTAACTGAAAAGAGCTCATGTTTATTAACACAAAAATCAGAGCACAAAAGCAGCTACTAGAGAGGAATTTACATAACTGAAAACTATGATTGTTTCATAAATTTCTTTGCTGGAAGATCAACTTTATTTTTGCTTGTATCTTTTTTTTTTTTTTTTCCCCTTGACATCCTTTCATTGCAATCCCCAAAAATTTAACACAGCTCACTGGGGACAGCTGCCTGGTCTCAGCCCATGCTACTCCACTCTCAAGTATTTAATTGGCCTCAGAAGAGCAATTAGTTATATGTACTGCCTTTTTATCTATACATTTTTCTGAAAACTATGTAATTGATGCAATATACAAAATATACAATTTCATGTGAAGTATCTGTAAGACAAGATACTGACAAACCTCTCGTGTTTAAGAAAAAATTACTTCTGATAAATGTGAGGAATATATACAAATTTGTAAACCAAGAGATGTCTGATTTTATATGTTATTACATTCAAATGAGTAAACATCACAATTAGAACAGCAAATCATTTTAAAATATATATCTCTTGAATGTTTTACCATAAGAAATAGACTTTTCATTCTTTTGAAATAATATTAGCCCTAGTGATAGCAATACCATCTTGTGAAATATATGTATAATCTTACATGGTAATCATAAAACGTATTTCTCAAAATCAGGTCTTCTTAGGGAACATAATTCATTTTAGTCCCAATGTTTCACACAAAATTGACATGACTTCACTTTCATTCTTGAAAACCCTGGAAATAGAGGCATAAAGATGACAATGTGAAAAAAAAAAAAAAGTTACATATGCCATTGCTCTTACATCATTTTCAGCTTGGAGTATGAATAAGACCTCATGTTTTAGATTTATTTTTTTAATTGGGCTAAACGTTCAGCTTAGATTAAAAAAATCACCTCGATATAGTTAAATCTTCAAATAATGTAATTCACAATCAACTGTTCTGGACCACATCTGAGCCTTGAGACCTCAGTATCAGAAGGCATATTTATGTGAATCATAGTATTGATCTTCATGTTTCTCCCTCTGACCCACTTCTCTTTCTTTTCCTCTCTTTAAAAGGTAAATATTTTATGCCCTTTCAGTTTCTAAGTGAAGAGGTTGCTACAGATGTCAGACAGTGCAGTTGTTTATGTGTTTATCTGCTTTCTTTTTTAATATTTTCCTGTTATAAAGTGTGTTTGGTGTCATTCACAAGATCACTTTAATCTATTTGATTACTTGCAGATACTACATAAATAAATAGTTACTGTAGCACAAATCCTATTATTGGCTTGGTAAACTAAAGGTTAAAAACGATCAAATTTAATTTTCTAATTAAGACTGTAAAATCTTTAACATTTTCCAAAATCAGTATCAATTTGAGCATCTAATCTGAGCCTTTGTTAAATCTTTTGCATTTAAGAAGGGGATAATTTCATAAGACAGTGTTTACAAGGGCACAAATGGTGGTGTGATACAACCTCTCTGCAGGATAGCAAGAGGTTTTCCACCCTCTCCATACATCGACCTGAAGGACAAGCAGCAAATAATGGGCAGCCCTTGATGTCACACTTTTAAAGAACACAATGCATTTAAAATGGTGGAGGTGAAACCTCTCTGCGCTGAAATCAATAGCAGCCTGAAGGGAATCAGAATATCTGCCAGAACAAAGAGAAACAATCCATACAAACAACAGAGGAGTCCTCAGTAAAACTAATTATTGAAAACAAACTGAGTGATTTAGTATTAAAACCAAATCTATTTAGATTTAATTAAATATATATATATGTGTATATATATATATATATATATATATATTCTTTCTACATAACTGTCCTGTAATTAGCAAAAACTTTAAAATCTCCTCTAGGATTTGGTACCAATGCAGACAGACAGTGTACGGCTGCAGATTTCAGGCTAGTGTTTCAGCCTACTTATTCTGCTGTCAGCGAAAGGAAGGGAACAGTTCCCCTTGACAAATCCGCTGTGTTTCTGGATTTCTGTGCCCAAGGGGACAGGTGAGAGTGGGAGGTCACTGCGGCAAAATCAGAAACATTTAATTTTTTTTCTGGGATTTGAGACCAAGTTCCTAAAGACTGCACTTTAAACTGGATTTCAGCCCTTGTAGTCCTCAGAATTCCCTGAATTTAAATTGAAAGTGGCACATTTAATCCATAACAAAATGCTATTGTACTATGAGTGGAAAAAAAAAAAAAAACAACTTGTTTGGAAAGCACTGATGCGAGTAGCTTTTAATATCCCATTGCAAATCATCAATAATCTAACTCAAACTGACTGCAGCTGTATTTATTAACTACACTTTAAAGAAATAATAGCTATTTCATTGTTTTAAACTTTTAATCACATTATATTAGTGACAAACCTGTGCTCTTATCTCTGACTGGAATTTAAATAGCTGGCAGGCTTTGTGTACCCCAATGCCACTCCAATTCACCTTTTTCATTTTAACACAGTCCTACTTTCACAAATGTTTGGAAAAAAAAATGAAATGCTTTAGCCTCTATGTTATACAATACTGATTGCACACTGCTGTCACTTCCTTTCTACAATAACCTTACTATAATAAGGTGACCAGAAACTCTCACAGCGTATTAAATATGACCTCATTGAGGCATATAAATGTTCTATTATTATTGTTTTACTCGTATCTCACACCATGGGTCAAAACAGCTTTTGGCTGTATGCATGAACTTCACTGACCTAGTACTTCTGAGACCGTAATTTGGCTGACTACCTCCAGTGAGCACTTAGTGTTAGTATTTTTCTGTTCGTTTGCTATATGAAAATTAGGGCGGGAAAGGGCCTAGAGCTATATGTCTTCTGTTGTGGAAGCATTTTTGGTCCTTGCTATAGTA
The DNA here is from genome assembly GCF_003259725.1 of Athene cunicularia. Classification (NCBI taxonomy): domain Eukaryota; kingdom Metazoa; phylum Chordata; class Aves; order Strigiformes; family Strigidae; genus Athene; species Athene cunicularia. The sequence goes on along the minus strand of NW_020799095.1, from coordinate 100,116,207 downwards.
CAAATACAAAACATTACTGCAACATTTATTAGTGCAATTCTAAGCATAGGCTGGAGCCCAGTGGAGGAGCTGCTACAGGCTTCCTGAAAAATAATGCCAAGGTTTTCTTTCTTAACATTCAGCACGAAACTCCCAATTTAAAAGCAATCCAACATACTGCTCCTAGTGGTGATCCACCCCTTCACTTTTTAACCTCCTCCAAACATAGGTAGCCTCCTATCATTTCTTTCTCCCAACAATACTTCTTTTAAAGCATCTATCCAAGATGCATAACGGTTCCTGTTGCTCTTTTCTACACTCCTGATATATTGATATCTTTCTCATATAGGGATGCCTTGAACAAAATTGTAGCAGGTGATGTCACAGCAAGGCTTCGGAGGAAACAAATATTATTGGTACTTCCCTGTTCCACAATGAGATCCTTCACAGGCTGAAGTTTTAATCCTTAGTGGCTATTTCAGCTGTTATATCAGCTTTTATTTCAGACTTTATGTGTAGATTTCATGATACCAGAATTACCCATCTGTTGTAGAAGCTGTGTTGTGCACTGCAGGAAATTGTGTGTTAGACTGTAGAACCAAAGCAAAATCTAAATGGATGCCTATGGATATACCTAGCATATACACTATCAAGTAATCTAACTTCAGTTTGTTCTGAGGTCCTGCACTCTAGATGTAAGTAAGCAGTACCCTTTTTTTTTTTTTTTTTTTTTTTTTTTTTTTCGCTTCCTTTGAAGCAAAATCCTTAGTGGTTTTGGGGACCATTCGTCGCAAGGTCCCACCCAAGAGGCAGTATTAAGATGACAACCTGATTTGGCTCCCTCTGACCCCTTTCCGTGCAGGCTTTGCTCCGCCAGTCACCCTGTGCTGGCACACCATGCCCCAGGGTATGTCAGATGTACCCTCAGGCTTCTATCTTCCCCTTAAACTGTGCCATTCAGCTGAGCACCCCTAACTCACCAGTTTACCTAATTTCTTCTTTTGTGTATATTTTAATTTTCCATCCTGGATGTGATTCTGGTGTATACCCAAGTGGGAGATGATATATAGCTTTAGTCAGCGCTATAGGCATCATCTTTTCATCATCACTTTAATTCTTTTTCCAGCTATGCCAATGGAGCTAATGAATATTTTCCATTCTGAAAAGGAATAAAAGCATGCTGGAAAGATTGAATTGTTAATAATAGAGCCAGCAGTAAGGAGCACACTTCCAAGTGCCCACTTCTCTGTTTGCAGTTCTGCTCTTTTGAGAACTCATAGTCTACAAGGAACTGTCACAAATGGATGTAAAACATACAATACACTTGAGCTCCCTTCCATTCTATGCGCTGCATGATTATCATCTAACCTTTTAATATAAGGTATGTACAAGTTAAATAGACTATACAATAACTTTCTAAATTAAAAACAGATACTAAACATTGTCTGTAGGGGATAAACTACGAGGTCATCAGTCATACACAGTTCAACTCACTGGCTTTGTTACCCTGCTAATAACAGCACTACATATTTGACAGAAGTTCTTCAAAACACAACCAAGAATGTGAAGTGGAAATATTTGCACATACCCACTAAATCACTTCCTTTTTAATTTACCCAAAGTATATGATCACTTTTTAAATCATGACATGAAAATCAAAGCCAATGCAAATCTTGTAAAGGAATTTCTATCTACAGGAAGATCAAAAGCATGTCTAGAATTCCCACCAATCACAAGTATTACTTTGCTATCCAGCACATTGGATTTAAAAGGATTTGTGTGGTCACCACTACTTTCTCTGCTTTAAAATTGTACTCTGTCATATTTTGGCAAGCATGATTTGAGGAACTGAGAAGCAGCAAATCAAAACAGTGACCAGAAAAACAAGCCACGGCATAGAAATGGGTTACTGAAGAAATCACAGCAAATAAATTTCAGCAGGAGCAATGTTGGGCATCAAAGAGGAGAGGAATACATCTTTCTCCAGGCAGTAGAATGCGTATTGTTTTTATCCAAAACCAGCAATGGCAATTCTTTAGCTAAAGATTACTCAATCAAATTCAGCAGCACATATCAAAGCAGAGTGTTCTAAAATCATTCATAGAAGTGATGTAGACTCAAAATGAGTATCAAGAACATCATTCAGGTGCAAGCCATAGCAAATCATAGACTAGATTATCCAGTATTCCCTGATTCACACTGAGGATGAACCCTGTCTTGTAAAAAGATACAAAATCTTTCTAGCTTTCCTAGGCATTGCAGAGCAGAGTTGGTAGCAAAGCCCATTCGCTCGCCAGGCTAGGGGCTTGTCTGCTGCTGGTCTTTGCAGGGACAGGAACAAGAAAGAGCCATTGACCTCAGAAAGTGAGTCCATTTTTAAAGCACCTAAATCCTGTGAAGAGCACTCAGGAAAGGCCAAGAGTCTTCACTCTTCCTATTCCTTTTTGCATCCAGGCATGTACTAGTTATAATCTGGTCTGTCAGATAATAAAATATGTCTCAAACTAGGTGTTTGGAACAACACACTGAGGTCTTCTCCTTAGCATCGGTGGACTTTGGGTCTGAACACAAATGAATTTCAGAAATAGGACAAGTACATTCTTATTTTTAAAGAAGGATACTCTGGAAAAGCAAAACTTAATGCATAACTTCGATGTAGCTGACAACAAATAGCAAGAATCTATGGAATTGGTAATAAAACCTACAAAACTTTGCCACTCATTTAAGTTGATCTAGTACATAACTTTGTATATAAATTAATCCCATTTCCAATCTAAGAGAAGATATGATGTTGTGGAAGAACTAAAAAAAATTATGAAAATAATATGTTTAGTGAGTCTACTCTTTTCACCTAATTAATGAATTTTTCTGAGAACATACAGTACTTGTTTTAAATTTGTTTCGTTTTTACATTTTTAAAAAATAAAAAATTCCCACCCTGTGGATTATTTAGTCACCTACAATTCCTTATTGTGGCTGTGATTTCATACCTAAGCACAGTGACTAACATTGTTTCTTTCTTGTGGCTTACCTTTATATCTGGTAATTGGCTTTCACTTGACTTTTGTTTAGTTACCAAAAAATGTCTTTTGGTGATTAAATTAATCTTGAGTGTTAGGCAACACAAATATTGATTTACTTAAACACTTAAAAAAAAAAAATAGAATATAGACAACAAAACCTTTTAATTAGAATTTTTTTTCAGATTTATTAATTTTTAATTCCTTTTCACTCAGTTTTAATATATGACTACTCAGTGATTGCACTCCGGTAATTTGTCAGTTTGGAAAAGTCATATAATACAAATTGTCTTCTCTCTTCTGTTACTTACTTAAAATGTCAGGAATTATTGCAATGATACCTTAACCTTTGTAGCTTCACATTTCCCTCCTGTTTCTGTGCATCTCTAATCGTTGTCAAAGAAATTCAGGCAGTGATATAAAATAGGTAGTCCCTGACTAATTTTGAGCTTGCATGAGATAAAAGTTTCTCTTCATTTAGAAATCCTGCAGAAAATGGTTATTCAGACTTAAAGGTGCACGGGCTGTGTAGGCAGCACAGAAAAGGAGTCTGAAATGGCTCAAATACAGAAATGTGGATCTTTACAATGTCTTAAAGTTTTGTCCCAGAGAAAACACTGACATCCTAAAATACATATGTAATGATCATTGACCAGATTTTAACATTTCACATCCCAATGTCTTGTAAACTTAAAAATGAAGGACTGAACAGTTCTATATGTTCTAGCAAGAGGCACTAAGCAATAGCCTATGGCCACCGGAGACTATGGTAGCAAGCGTTGCGGTCTTCAGAACATAAGAGATTAGAAGAGCATTATGCTTTTCAATAAAATGAAAATCATGTCTATATATAGACTGGCTGCTACTGGGAAGACAACAATTTCTGGAAACTGGTAACTGTAGCTAACCACAACCTACCGGTTGAATTATTTTAAGATTCTTCTTTTTATGACTTTACTTGTCTGTTCTCCATTTCTGTTATTTAATATATCCATTTGTGACATACTGTACATTTATCGCCAGGTGGAAGATTATTTCACTGTGGTTACTAATCATTTGGTATATCATGAAGGATAGCTGATCCTTAATGAGAGTCTCTTAAAAGATTCTGTTCATAGGTAATTCTGCTTAATATAAATTTTATGGGGTAGCAGGATTGTGTTCCTCATCATCTTTTATTGCTAGGAGCATTTATACAAAGCACAGTAATGTCAGTAATATTATTTTACATTTGTACAGTATTTTCCATCTGAGCTGTTTCAAAGCATTTATGAAAAATATTTAACATGCAGTAGATGTGTGAGGAGACTTCTGATTTCCAGTCTTATCTCTGCACAGTTGGGCCCATCTTTCTCATCTGTCCTATAAGCTGTTGGAGTTCATTATCATCAGTTAAAAATAGCTCATCATACAGCTCAGTTCATGTAAACAGATAAAATTATGCCAAACTTACATAACTTAGGTCAATTTATACCAACAGTTTGGTTGATAAAATAATTTTCCAGGCTGCAGTTTTTATAATCCAAAGAGACTATTGCTGTTTATGGATGCCTCCAAAAGGAATCTGATTCTCTTCTTCCACCATCCTACTGAGTGTTTGCTTCACTGTTAGGAACTTTTCTGATCTGTGAGATGGAGCAGGGAGCAAGGTCCCTTGCCCACATAAAGCTTTACCTTTAGGAGCAATGAAACCTAGTCTATGTTTTTGTTCTTTGAACTTTAAAACACAGAATAATTTAGGTAGTAAGAGTCCCTGGATCCAAGGTCCTGTTCAAAGCAGGTCTAGCTCCAGTTATCCCTTATTTCCCATGACCTTGGCCAGCTGACTTTTGAATATCTGCAAGGACACATGTTCCACATCTTTGCTGGGAGGCCTGCTTCTGGGATTAATTTATTTCACTGTGAGGACATTTTTCCTCATATCTAATTTGAACTGGCTATACATGTTCTAGCACAGTTTCGATGAGGGCTCGGTTTCACTGCTACCAGGATGTGCTGCTGATTCCTGCCCATCATGTATCTGCCAGGTCCCCATGTCCTCTCCTTCCCAATTGTTCCCCAGCTGGCCAGCCCCAGCCTGAGTGGGGGCTGCATGGGTTATTCCCCAAAATGCAGAGTTCTGCATTTGCTCTTGTTGAACTGCATAAGGTTTCTGTCAGCACATCTCTCCAGCTTGTTGAGGCCCTCTGAATGGTGGCCATGCAGCTTGGAACACCCACGGCTACCCCCACCTTTGTGAGGCCCACAAACTTGTGGAGGATGCGCACCGTCTCCTTTCTACATCGCTAAAGAAAATAATGAATGAGGTGGGCTCCAGTGGTGACCTCCGAGAATGATGCTTGTAAGCAGCTGCCCCTCGCACTTGGGATCACAGTCAGCAATCCAGACAGTTTTTTGCCCACTTTATAGTTCACCTATCCAGTTTACTTTTTCTCCCCAAGAAAAACATTCACAAGAAACTCTCATTCCTTATAGGATTAGAGATGGATTGTGATTATTCCTTATTCTTTTACCAACCTTACTTTTGCTAAACCTGACAGATTTAAGAAATCCGGTAAAGCAGGTACAGAAAACTAAAACGACAAAAACTGTGTTCATTTTCTCCTCCCCTCTGCATTTTGTAATGAATGAGTGTTCTAACTATAGGAAACTATGAGCAAAACACAGTTCATTGTCACTACTTGTGAGGGAGGTGTTGCTCCTGTACTGTCAGAGCTGAAGAGCTCCCTGATATCCAGCTGTAAGACAGATGTTCTTTGGGAAGGGAACAGAAGACAGACAAACTGCCTACAGGTATTGCCACCCAGAGCTCGGGGTTTAGCTTCTCTCTGCTCATTTCTCACCCCTCTGTAGCTACAATACATATCTGCTCAACTATCTGTGGGGACAAGTGATTAGGTGAAGGAATCCTTTTCTGAAGTGCTATAGATATTTCACTTAGCTAGGCTTTGAAAGGGGAAGATGACAAATCAAACACATTCTGCCTCTCAGATATGATATCCCTTGCTCTTCACAGAGAGCACTTCCAATCCTGATTACAGTTTTTTTTAGAATAAGTATAAATGACTCTGCTCCTTCCACTAGAACAAAGTGTTTTTTCTCCATTTGTATTCTCCCCTAAAGAAAAAGGCTGTTTCAATTGTACTGGGTATCAAAATTACCATCAAAACATAATCTGAAACAGTATGTAATTATTTTTTCATTTGCAGATCAGTCTTTGACAGGCATGCCTGAAGGCAAAATAGATTCATATCCCTAACAACTTTCTAGCAGCTGAAATCTATAAACAGCTTATACAACGTGCAAATTGTATTTCAACAAATCAGGAAAGACTTAAAATAAATCTCTGAAAAGTAAAGTAACTAAATTAAACTCTGAACAGTGAACACATTCAGTAGCAGAGAAAAAATGGACAGTCATTTAACAAATGCCTTTTTAATTGCATTTATTTTCTTAGAGGAAATATTCCAAAAAGAACAAAATATTGGCTGGTTCTTCTATATGTTGCACTGAAGTCAAAACTGTTATACTGACTTACTTCTAGAAACCATGAAAATTCAGTCATGCCATCAGGGTAAAAAATGGGAACTTAGATACTGCCCTATGATATATATCTTTAGTATACTTTCAAATTACAAAGGAGCTTAGGGACAACTTGTGTTGTAAATAGCCAAGACTCCATTGCCTAAAACTGAGCTATGTCTTCTGCGGTAGCATATCCTTTGGGCTTTACCCCTGTAATCTTTGCTAGATCAGAAACATTTCAAATTTTGCAGTGAAATTACCTCTAGGAGGGATATTCAGGGACCAAACAAGATTTTTTTCAGAACCAGGAAACTGGATGTTCTGAAGTAGCATGTGAAGCATTAGGTCAACAAATGCAGAACGAATCTGTTTCATATAGACAGCTAGGTATCCTCAGGGACACAATGATGGCCCTAACTGTCCATAAAGAAGTGTTAAATAATCTATTTTTAGAATTTAGTGCAAGCATCCAGCCGTGCAGTCTTTTTATCTTTCTCTTTAGTTTATTTGTTCAGTTTCAGCAATGTGAGGAACAGAAATCAGTGTTAAAAAGGAAGAAGAAAAAAAAAAGGTTGAGTCAAAAGGGAGACAGATCCTCTCTTTCTTTGTCAGCTGAACTTGAACAACACAACACTGCACAGCATTTCCCAAGGAAGAGATGGTGCAAGCAGGAGATGTGAGCCCACCCTACACTGCACAGGACAGTCCCTTCATGAGCCTGTGCAGCACTTCTGGGCTTCATCACAAAATTGTCTTGATGTATACCCATAAGAGATAACGCCTCCTTGCTCCATGGACTGATAAGATCCTATTCTTTGGCTGAAAGGAAAAAAAGGTGCATGTGTCATTCTTGTGGTTAAATGATGCAAGTGTGTATGTCAGATTTGTAGCCTATACACCAAGTAGTCCTATAACAATGGAAAAAAATATGGCATAACTTTGAAACCATCACAAGTACTTATCAAAGGGAAAATAAAACCCAAAGTAGGAGACTGATCACATTACATTCAGAAATGCTTTTGGTTCAATGAAAAGTAATATTTGCTGAACTAATGCAATGCTAACAAATAGATTATTGTTTAAATCTGCTGGTCATCTATGGATGAGACACCAGGTATTAATAATTTTATTATGTGATTATCTAATTTTCAGATTTTACAATGGAAGTTGCATGCTATAGAAAAGCGTTCTGTAAAACACAGCAGTATCTATGTGGGGAGTTTTCTACTACAGGCAGTACCTATGTTTTAACTACAGCTGTGTAACAGTGAATCAAAATATAATGATCATCCAAAAGATCAAAGTTAAATCTAGGGATGCACCTGTGCAAAATGAAGCACAAGCAGATGCTCTCTTATGGGTTATGAAAATATATACTTAAACATTTTAGCAGACTTTGGGCTCTCCATTAAGTAGAAATACACTCTGCCAGTTATGCTAGGAAAGCTTAAAGCATTTAAAGCAGTAGCATTTCTTCAAGATTTAGCATGCATGACTCTCAGTTAATATTCCCTAGGTATTTTAAAGACTGAATTATCTATTTATGTTGAAATTCTGAAATATATTGCATTTAGGTAGCTAGTACAAACTCTTACTTAAGCTTTTTAATCCATTTCAGCTTTAGCAAACATTCTCCACAGTATTTCAGCTGAAGGCCTTCCTGCTTGTCTTAATTTACTGTGAATAAATTTGTTTCTACAATTAGCACACAGGCCCCTAAAGCCAGAAATACCCTAAATTATTGCTATGGTGCATTTTGGGATGTAACTTAATTATAAATCTAAGTACTAGAACTATGAACAAGAAGCTTATTTTAAGTATTAGGCAAGTTGCAAGACAGAGTTGAAACTTCCTAATGGAAATATGATCTTCACGTTTCACTAATGAAACCTGCTTCAAGCAATGTGATGCATTATGTAACATTCAAAAAATAAAGGAGATAAACCAGCTTAGAAAAATACCTTTTATCTAAGCCTGTTGAAGCATATATGTCAATTAAGAGTACTAGGTCTATTATTTTAAACTCTTCCAGACAAGCACAGAAATTTTTGTCACTACTGTTGTGGCTGTTGGTGGGAGCAAGAAATACTGTGCAGGTTAACTCTTTCCTCAGGCTACGGATGTGCAGATCAACAGAGCCGGTTATTTTGTGCATTGGCATTTCATGTGAAACACGTAAGCAGCACCGGGTGCAGGGAAAGCACATTTGGCTGGTGTTAGCTGGAGGAAAGGTGGCTACTGTGCTACAAGACTTCCACCAGCCCCAGGAGAGAGGACTGAGAATCCAGATGTACAACGGCAAGTCAGGCTGCATCGCAGCATGCTTTGGCATATGTAGGAACCACAGGTGTTGTGAAACTCTGTGTCAGATTAATAGGCAAAGTTAGGTACGACAATACTATCTTGATGTATCCTAAGAAAATATGACTATCCCTAAAATGCCTCAAAAGTAACAAATTAGTAGGTGGTGGAGAAAGTTGTAAAGTTGTCTGAGATAAACACAGCAGAAGAAAAATGGATCTGTCTACACTAACCATGGTGAAAATTTCCTTATCAGTTAGGCAGAAATTTGTAGTGTTGTTATACAAGAGACTGAATATTTCAACATGTATTCAAGTGTCACAAGGCAGCAACAATAACAAACGAAAGATATTTCTTAAAGCAACTTGCTGTTTAGCTTTTTTAGTAAGTGCAGCATCCATACTGATATATTAACTCCTCCTCTGAAACCACACAGGGCTGTACCTGCTGCTAGTCTCTGGGAGAAAAGTAAAGCCGTTTCTGAAAGCCTTAGCACAACATTCCCTTGTTTTTACAGTTTTGTCTTTATGCCAGCATTTTAACATTGCATGAAACTTTTTTTTTTTTTTTTTCATAATAGCATCATCTAAATTGACAGTTTCATTTCTCAAGTTATAATGAAATTTCCATACATGGTTCCACCTCCAGGCATGGCACCATCTGCAACACTGATTGTTAAGCAAACATTGCCACATTAGTCACTAGACAGGTATGAAATGAATGTGATCAAAATGTAAAAAATAAAATTAAGCAACAGATTGGTGGGGAAAATAGTGCTCTGAATTTCATATTACCTAGATATTTAAAAGAGTGATTCTTACCCCTTATTAATCTAACTTTGTTCACATTTTCCATAATACGTTAAACAGACAATCCCTTTTCTAATCTTTCCATTTCTTATAATTGTTTGGAACAGATACCATAAAGAATATGCCATGAAAATAATAATATAGTAATACATAATAAAATCATACAATCATGCTAGTGAGGTTTATCCCCTTCCTAATAGTAATAGTAATAGTAATCTGAATGTGTTCACTATCCACATGTGTTTATTTCCTCACTTTGTTTTCTCTTGTTATTTTTCTATCAACATTTTATTGCCATAGTATCTGTGACTAGTACAACTTACTGGCAAATAATAAGGCAGCTGCTCCCCACCAACTGATCTGCCACTGAGGTCTCTGGTCAAGATAGATGGATTTTGACCTGCATAATGGGTTTTTTTTCTTCTGGAAAATAGGTAAACAAGGGGGAAATCTATAGTCGTCTTGCACTGTTTAGGTGGGACCTGTGTGAGCTACACACTTCTTTCCTGGGAGCCGGGAAAAGTTGCTGTGTCCCATCTTTTGGACATAGCCAGGGAATATGAGGGATTTGTCTTGGGTAGGTATGGCTTTGCTTTCAATTGTTTTTTCACTGGCACTTTTTTCCTTTTTTACATAAGGAAAGGGTGAGCAGAGTTTTCTTATTTATGATCTCAGCACAGTTCATTGCCTTGATTATTTTTATCATGGATTCTTTTATGCATCTCCTTTCCAGTGCAAGTTCTCTTTTTGGCATCCTTTAATAGCTGTTCTTAATATTCATCTTTGCTGTCCATTTTGTGATCTATCCATTTTTGGGAAGCAGACTCAAGATCTGTATGGTCCATGCATCCATTTTTATGAAGACAGTGAATTTTTCACTATTTTCCATTCCATTTCATCCTTTAGATATTTATTCCCTTTCTTAGTGTATGGTGCACACTAAACAGCATTTTTATTGAGCTTTCCACAATGACATCAAGACTTTCCTCTGTGTGGTTGCAATTAATTTTTAATGAGGTGATGTGTATGAGCAATTCAAATGAACATTGCCAACACATATTGTCAACTTTGACGTGCCATGCACTGTTCACTCACATAGTTTTGTTAGCTTCCACTGATATTTTAGAGATATTGCCTGGACTTTTGTAACATGTATTTGCCAGCTGTAGATTTATCACCTAACAAATCACTTTCTTTCCAAGGCATGCAAAATTACACAAAGCAGGATGAGATATATTAAATATAACACTTGTTTCCAAAAGGACACTTGTGGCAGTCCAATATTTAGAGTGGCTGAATCAGATACATGGTTAGATAATAAGTTGTGTACAATATTTCATGTGCGTTTTCACGTTTTTCTTGAAGAGTCATACCAATGGAAATTGAAAAGGTTTCAGACTGAAAAAAATCTCAAATAAGAGACTATTTTACTTAATTCTGAAAAGATCAGATATATCAGTTCCACTCCCAACCCCAAGTCCATTCAAAGCCTTGTTGATGTGCACATGGAATGTATTTTAAATAATCTAAACTTTTGGCTAAAATACTTTTAAACAGTTAAAGTAATCATTCTTTTCTGTGCAGAAAAAAATGACCATTTCTTCATTTTCTGATGGTCTTTTCAGACAGATGAAGTTAACCTTAACACTAGCAAGGGTTTAACTGGAGGAATGAGTCCAGGTTGGGGTACTATATGTCATGAAAGATGTTGACCAATCAGAGCACACAGAGAAATATCAGAATAACAAAGCCTAGAAATAATGACCTTTGAAAAATGACAGGATGAATAGAGGTTATTTATTCTGATGGAGAAAAGACCACAGAGGACACACTAATACTTTTGAAGGATGCAAAAATCTGCTTCCTGTACAGAGGGTATGTGATATGCATAAAAAAGAAGCAATAAACTTAAATAGCAGACAAAAAATATTGGGTTAGATATTAATAAAGATGATGAAAATAGTGGAGCTGTGGAGTTGATAGTCTGGGGAGATTATGCAGTCTCTGCTAACAGGTGTCTTTAAGAAGCAGTAAGACAAATCTCTGTTAGGAGGGTCATAGATCTTGTTTTCAGGCATCCTGCATCTAGGTTCTGATTCTTATTAATGATGGAGTTTTTTCTGTCTCATTCTATGACCACCCATTTCTTTAGTCAGCTCATGCATGTGATATTACCTTCTTCTGATTCCGTCTTTTAACTGTCTAACATTTCTTCCAGTTCCTCATGTACTAAGCAATGTACTGTCATTTGGTTTTCTGTCTTTGCCTATAATGCTATTCAAAAGTCATGCTTAGAGTTTCTAATTTGCTGTTCATTTTATTGTACTGTGAATACAATACTGAAATAATCACTCTGCCAGAATACAGTGTAATGTCCCATAATGTATAATGATTCTTCTAATGGTTCGGGTTTGAAATGGAATAATTTTCCTAGACTAATCACCTCATCAAACTATCATAATGGAAACCTCAAGTGGTCTCTGTAGCCTTGAATTCAAAGCATTACACCAATCTAAATCTCACAATTGACCTTCTAATGCCTCTGTAGCAGAAGCCTCAACAACTTTCTATTGAAATAATGTTGCCAATGCATATTCATATATCTCACATTATAACACTAATACAACAAGGTCTCCACAAAGTTTCATTGATGTTCTCCTGAGACTATTGCTGTCAAGTGAACACCATCTTGTGTGAGCAAGGAGTGCATGAAAGCGACAAATATAACTGTTCTCCAAGGTTGCACATCAAAATGGATGTCTTCCCAATGCTTCTATTTTAAAGTGAACAATTAAACATTCTGCACATTCAGCAAATACTAAACTCACCTTGACCTTCAGTTCTTATGTTGTAATTGTGGAAATGCTTGGCTTATTAATATGATTCCTAATGGATTTTCTAATGTTCATGCCTTGTTTATTACTTAATTTAGGTTTTATGTCAGTTAGAATTAGATATGTCTTTGCTTTGAGAGATACAGGACTAACTGGGGTTTGGTTTTCCGTGTTAAATGGAAACTTCCTGGTATGCTTTGTCATAAGTAAAAGAAGATGTATGATTTTTCTCATGATAGGAGATGTAATATTTAAGTAGAACAAAAATATTTTTATTTAAGCTGGAAAGTGATATGTTATTACAGAAATTATATGGTGCGGGTGCTGCTTGAACAAACATAAAACTTGTTGAGGACAATGAATTCCTTGCAATGCGGAATGACAGAAAATTGTTTTCTCATTCAAGGCAAAAAGTTTGAAAACTCTCTCAGGAAATGCAGCTCACTTATAAAGTACAATTCTGCTCAAATTAGAACAAGATAGTGACCAAAGGTGGTGCCATTAATCCACGCTGACAATTTATTTGCAAAATCAAGCTCTCCAAAGTCTTCAGAAGAACTGTAGGGGTAAGTTTGTAAAGGCAAAATACTTCAAGTATTAAAATGCTTCACTGAACTCTGAAACCTGAGAAACCTTACAAGCAACTGTGAAGAAAGAAAAGAATAATTTCATCATTGCTTTATATTTATGACCAGATATTATCCTTAGCCTTGTTACCCAAGGCACAGTCAGAGAAAGTCAGGTTTTTAAGACTGTGAAATGTTTCCTTTTAGTGAGTTCTAACTGGCAGTGAAACATTTGCTATATATTCACAGTATTAAAATGCAGAAGAAGATGCACTGCTTTCCAGCCTGCCCTTGTGTCTTAATGAGTCTGTCAAAGAAGTACACTGAAATATAGCATTAATATAAGGGGCAAAGCAGAAGTAATAACTATTTCTGATAATTCCTGTATAATTCAGCAAACAAAGCACAACAAAAAGATAAATTTTCCAGGGTGGTAAAATAATCTAGACGTTGTTTTTATTGATGGATCAGATAGATTATTGTATAAACACTGACATAAAAAGAAATAAAGAAAAAGTAGAAATAAAGCCACACTTCATATCTGATTTTTATTCAGTTTTCTTCCAAAACCACAGAATGTGAATATAATAGGAAAAGGATGAAGTAAATCTCATTTTATTCAAATTCTAGTGCTTAAAAAACAGCTTTTCTTAGAAGAATGTGAGTATTAATATACAAGGAATAAACTTTTTAAAATGACAAAGAGAGGCTCTAAGAAGATGTCTATTAAATTTCACTGTTTCCTAAATGGTCTTAACTCTTGTCTTTATATGTATCTGTTGTCTAGTAAGATCTTGAGCCCTGACTCAGGCTACCAGCAGAGTTTCTTTTGCAAGAAAAGATCTGTTTAATATTTTCATTTAAGGATTTTTGGGCACATATCTGGTTGCAAGGTCAGGGTAAAGGTTTTATATCCTCAGGTGGAGCACTATCTTTTTGGTAGTCTTGGAAGACCATACATACCATACCTGCTATACAAATAGGAATAATGGAAAACTTATGTTCAAAAAAGTAATTCATTATCTTAATAAAATACCATAATTTAATACACAATTTGAATAATCCATTTCCATTTAGTTTACTAATGGTTTCGCAGGTCTGCCCTTAAAGAGTGCAATTATTTTCTTTCCCTTAATCCCAAATTATATTCTTTTTTCTCATTAGTTACAGTCTTCCTTTCTCTCCTCTACCTGCTGGCCAGATGACAATTAAACATCTGTTTTCTGAACATACAAATCCACACCAGCTCCTTGGTGTTTAGTATTAAAGTCCAGGTCTGCCTCAGGCAGAATATTCGCACTTGTTTATTTTTTTCAACTCTTCAGTTGTGGAGTCTGAGATAGATACACAAATTTATTTTTCATTTCTCTGTGGAGAAGAACATATCCTCCTTTGATCACATCTCTGAGAGAATTTGCAAGATTCTGGGCAGCATCTCCTGATCATCAAAATGCCTCCTAATCTGTGCTCTCTCAAATGGTACAGAAATAAGATTTCTCATAAAAGAGATACTTCACTTAATCCCCCTTTTAATGCCCAGTCCCATGATCAGGCCTAGACCCCTGGTCAGTTTACCTTCAATTCTACTTTTCAGCTCTTAGCACCTCTTTGCTACAGTATCGCAATACTTATTTCTTCATCCCCTGTTGCATGTTGACTATAATGCGTGAACATGAACATGAACAGCTCTTTGGGCAGTGGCCATGTTTTCTTGTATTTGTCAATATGAAGGATAGCAAACATTTGCTTCCTGGAAATGCTGGAACTGCTGGAACTTGTTCCTGGAATACACAGGAACTTGGGTGTTCATTTATTATCAGGGAAAATGAGAAGAGGAGCCACAAAGAGATGACAAAAAGGAATTCTGTTGAATAATTCATTGACATTTCAGTAAAGCAATTTAGCACATTGGCAGTCAGTCCAGTTGCTTATTCAGGGAAGACTCTTTGACCTACTCTATTTCTGTGTATTCATACCGTTCTAGTAATTAGTACAGTAATTTATCTGCAAATTGTTAAGGTTGTGAAGAGACTGGATTCCTTACAAAACAGCAGTATTCTTGATAATACCATACTAGAACAATTTCTCTCCTTCTCCCTAACCCTATTTCAATGACCATCCTCTCCTGAGAGGTCTTTGAAGGTCTGCTGATATGGTTTTCTTTTATGAAATTAAGATAGAATGGATGGCTTTTGATCCAAAGATTTTTAGGACATTGGAGGTATATAGGTAAAAAAAAATTACTTTCTTGTCAAAGAATAGCCGTCATGAAAGATTTGTTTTAATAAAAGCAAATATTTTCATGTTTCAGCTCTGTGTGCCTCACTTTCCAAATAGGTATATTTGTAATCTGTTAGAGTATGACTGTCTATCTGGGATTATTTGAATAATGTAATTTAAACAGTGCTCTGGTTTAAAAGTCTGCAGAAACATTCAAACAGGCAGGAAAATTCCTTCTTTGGAAACTATTAATATGAGGATTTTGGATTAAGAACATCAAGTTCCTATTCTCTCAAATAAAAGAATACAAAACAAACATATAGAATAAAAATAAGGCACTAACTGGAAAAAAAAAATCCTCACAAATATTCTATTTTAAATAAAGAAGTTCTCTTACGACATTTCCCATTTAAAAAAGGAAAGCTGGAATACAGTTTCATATAACTCGATCTCAAAAGTGAAAATTTCAGGTGATATTATTGTGCATTTATAGTTCAAGCTATTATGGCTCTCTAGTCGCAATACTACTTGTTCAAAAAGAGATAAAACCCATCAAGGAAAATGTAACACTTGAAAAACATGTAACAGGCCCTGCCATTATCACAGGGGAAAATATGAAAGTGAAACTGCAACTAATACAGACTTCTGGGAAAATAAGCACAGTGTAATGGTAAATCCAATAGAGCTTCAGAATTTATCTGAGCAAGACAATAAGGTGACTTGATGATGCTGCATATAAACTAAGGCATGTCTGGTAGATGTTAAAGATGGTGAAGTGTATACATGAGACATACACTTTTCAGCTTCCCTTCGAAAGACCTAGATTCCCAAGTCAATGCGTTTGGTCATGACTTAGGCAGTTTGCTTATAAATGAACCACTCTACATCACAAGTTCTGGAAAAAAGTAAAAAGGGAGTGTCTCAAGCTCCATAAAGAAACATGTTTTTCATTTCTCATGCTCTGCTCATTAAAATGGTTCAACCTGTTGTATATAAAATGTTCTTGTTCTATATTATAGATGGGCCACATGAAGCTTTTTCTCCTTCTGCTGGCAACCAAGTGGAAATCCTGAAACAAAAAGTTATATGACATATATTTGAATACTTAAAATAAAATTTTCAACCCTTCAGAGGATGCCTAAGTATGACATGTGGGGACATACTAATGAAAGAAAAGAGATCATATTTGAAAGTATTGCTGGGACAAGTTGGGACTAAATGTCAAGTGGGAGTGTTAGAAGTCACTGCTTAGACCTTTACAGTTTGTCATCTGCATAAATGGTTTATCCAGGGAGACAAACCATAAATGAATTATCATTAATATGGTATGTATTGTAATTGTGATAATAGGGAATATTCAACAAATGGATAGTTTAATTCAAAGGGAAAACAGCCTAATCTTTTTCCTAACTAATCCTACTTTAGCAAATTAAGTAAGCTGGCACATCTAAAATACTGTTGAAAGGAAATGTAAAAACTTGGTCCATATAAGTGTGTATAGCGTGAATAATTGCTGCATAATTAAGATCTTGAAGATGTCCTTCCAGCAATGACTAATTCTAAAAATCTAACATCCCTTCAGTAAGAAATTGAATAAGAATGATGGAAGTTAGACCAAGTGTCTGACCCTTCAGGAGGAAGGTGCCAATTCTGGCATTCAGAATGAGGGCTCTAAATCATGGTCCCAAGCAGTTTTATCATGTGCCTGTAGAGGTGTTGCTTTTAGCAAAGCTCAGGCAGGTTCCCGAGCTGCCCATGAGTTGCAGCAGCCCCTGGACAGGCTACCAAGCCCCTGCACCATCATGGAGGCCGCTGGGCTCACGATGCTTTGCAAGTGCAGCTGGCCCAGCCCAACCTAGTTACTCAGGGGTTGCAACACATCAATAAATAAAGAAAAAAGATTGTAACTTGCAGGTGTCAAAGGGCCCAATCTTCTGAGAGCTGAGACTTGCAGGATCAGACCCTTAGCAAGGGGACCTGGTTAATTTTTAGAACAACAGCTCATGGGTCAACCAGGGAAAGATACAAACAAGCTTTTGGAATGAACAAGCATAGTTAGGGAGACAGACTAAAAATCAAACATTCATAACCAAGCAAAAAGACAAATGTCAATAAAGTAAGCAAAATCTTACATAACACAAATGTCAGCCAAAGTTACTGTCTCACTGGGTGTGGGACGGTGCAAACATATTACATGTGAAGATCACAAGGAGTCATTTTCACAAAAGGTCTAGTCTGGAGAATAACTTGTTCTAATAAGTTGCTAAGGCAAAAATAGTGATTTTTGTTTTCTAAAGAAAGCAGTAATTGATTAAGCCTGAATTTTTAAACACCAGTCAGAGGAGATTCTCTTAACTTAGAGCAGAAGATCGCTTGTTACCTTCCTCTCGTTAGTGCTCTTTGACATGGTGCAGTTCTGTTCTGCTTATTGATGCCTCCAGTTCCAGCGAAAAGCAACAGTACCAAAGCAATTGCGGGAGAATCAGTCCTGGTTTATTAAGAATGACTAATGATTGGCTTCACCATTCAAAAGGAAGGGACTCATTTAATGAAGACAACTGCTGAGTACTTTCTGATAACTGTGTCCTTTAACATGTAGAAATTCGGACATTCAAAGCAGAGCCCTGAAAATTGCCATCTCTTCCTCACAACGATCATTGTTATTGTGTGCATCTCAGAAGATTCCATTAGATAGAAGTAGGACACCATTTCCTCAAGGAATAAAGGAAATACTCCCTCTTTCACAGGATAAAGCTGTTTACACAGAGAAGCGCATATATCACGTTTTTAAGAATAAGCTGCTATGCCCACTTTGCAATTTTCTTTTAAGAATGTCTGCCACTTCTATGCAGAAAAGATACCTTGTCCACTGTTGTAAGGGTGGGAAGACGCAGCTTTATCTCTAGGGCTCAGCTGAGGCTGTTTGTTCTTCGTCGATGTTGCTGCTCACTCCAACCTGCTGTTCTGCTTGTCATCCTCTGCCTCAGCTGCAGCTACCGATCATGATGCAGGAGACCCTCTCTCAGGTATGTCTGTCTGAGGCACACATCGTTTGCAAATACAGACAGACTACAGTCACTGCAATTCCCTGTGGTTTGTGGTTTTTATTAACTGCATGGCAGCTCCCTACCCATTTCTTTATTACAGTTTGTGAGTCACTCTTCAGAGGAATTAAGAAGTGACTATGTCTTTTCACTTACTAGGGACAGAAGGTTATGTGACATTTGCATCATCCAAATTTGGCATCAGGCCCTTGAAATAGTCTCTGGAGTTCATTTGGGTTCATTTCACCCCAGTCCAAGAATGTAATTTCATCTGACTTATTTCATACTTAAAGTGAGATGAATCATTGCCCAGAAACGCCTATTTTTCCTTGCTGAGTACAAAAGGTATCTACAAAACAAGCTCAGATCTAAATAGCTGTACTATACATAGCTAAATTTGTTAAATCCCATGCAGTATCAGAAGGGCAGACTCAGTCCTGGGTGGGATTTACTCTTTGTGGCTTGCCTGAGGAAAAGTGTTTTGAAAGAGAAGGTATTTCTAGATGGTCTCGATAATTAACAAAGCATTGACAAGGATCAGGTTTAGGAAACAGACTTTAGAGTTGTGCCTAAGTAATGCCTGAGACTAAGATGTCCAGTTCGAGAGATGGAACATGTAACACTAATTAAGGCATCTAAACTCTTTTCTATTAGGGGTATAGGACAGGTATATAAGGATTCAGAACAGTTAGCAGGTTCCAAGCTAGGACCTTCAATGATCCTGAGGAAATGCCAGAGCGACCCGAGTCTGAAGTGTCTTGCAGGACATTATTGGCTATACTATTCTTGCAAGTTAAGCCTTGCCCTAAAAAGGCCAATTTACACAAGTTGTGAAGGAAAGAGTCAAAGAAAGTTACATTAGGGAGCACTTCAGCTGACTCTGCCAATACAAAAGGGAAGGCAGGCACCACTTTCACACATAATCACTGCCATTATTTGCAAGAGGCATAGAGACAGAGGTTGCCCTTGGAAGGACAGCCTAAAAACTGTGGCTAACTGCTAGAGGCAAAAGGAGAATGTTACTCCCTGTCTCTGAGAGGTGAGTTCTGGAAGACAAGCAAATATGCTTCTTAACAGTGCAGAGGACTATAAAACCTCATGGTGCTTCATATGGAGGACCAAAGTGTTCCCTAAGTCCCGGGAGATAGCTTGTTTGAGATTTAATTTACTTAGGAGATTTTTGATGAAGGCCAGAGCTAATGTCAACATGAAACTTGAAGGGAGTTTCTTGTTTGTTATTTGAAGGCCACGCATTATGCAAAGACAGACTAGTCTGCATTAGATCTCAGCTGGTCTTTCTGCAAGGCTTGTGTGTAAATGATGGGACTGGAGATACAGAGATACATGAAAGAAGGATAATGCCCAGGCACCCACTAATGTTACTTATTTACTACTCTTATACATCAAATATAGCTCGCAGAGAGGGCCTGTGTGGACTGGCAAAGCCCTGCCACATTATGTCATGCTGCATTAGTGCCCTTCAAGACAAAAAGACATAAGATCATTTTGCTGACTCAGCGTTTCTTGGAGTATTGCTATTTGCCAGAAGGATGCCTCCCTCACCCTTACACCACCTGTGCTGTCAGCTGAGACTCAGCCTGACCTTCAGCCCAGACAACACCCACATTAGGTATGTTGTCCTCAGTCAAACCTTGTCCCAGTCCTCAGAGTAGCAGGTAAGAGAAATTGCTGTGAATCTGTAACCAAAATAGAAAACTAAACTTGTTGGTGCTAGGCCTTATTGTAACGAACAACAATATCTTATCTATAAAAAATATCACATTTCCTAAACTTTCATCTATGTGGCAGGAAGAGCTAGAAATGACTCATGTTTCACACAATGTGATAAAAAATAATTTTAAAATAAAAAACTAAAGAGCCAGAGGCATGTTACAGTGAAGTCTAGCAACTGTGAAGAAAACAGGCTTTTTTAAACAATCCAGTCTCTGAAGTGTCTGTTGCCAAAACCACAAATAAAGCAAGCTGTAAAGATGACTAAAAAGACAAATGAAAATAAGAAAAAAGTATTGGTAGTAATGATGGGTAACAACAGCACTCCTTGGAAAGAAAGAGGAAAATATTAGGTGATTGGGTAAGAGAATTAAGGTACATATGCCAACCATTAGCAAACCATCACTTTTCCCAGCTGGGTCAGTTTTTTATTTTGGCAGGTTTCAGTTTACAGAAGTCAACTCAATGACTTAAAGGTAGTGGTAATTTTCCAAACATCATTTTCACCCTGAAAAGCTTCTGCTGTGAGGCAATGAATTAGAAACGCAAAATTGTACTCATAAATGTGTCAGATAACCGTAGAGAAAAGCAATTCCTTCAGGTTCCCCAGGGTCAGCAGATCCCTGCCATGTTGTGAAACCAACCTCTGCAGGGACCTTGAGTCCAAACGCTGGTATCAGCTTCTGAATTTATGTCGGAAAGCGTAATTATTGCAATTCCTCTGGCAGTCAGAAGCCTTATTTTGAAAAGAGCTGATGGTTGCTACTTTATTGTCCTAACAAAAACTTTATGGCAACATGGCATGTCATCAGCCTAGGGAACAAGACTGTGAGGTTAAAAACATGATTTTTCCAGGGTGTTATTTGCTAGTTTATACTAAGCAGAAGCCAGTGGAAGGTGTTGTCTGTATGGTTTTGCTTTTGGAAACAGAGGTCAGGGTGCCACAGGGTATGGTAGGCAGGATAGGGACAATCAACTTCTTACCATTACTACAGAGCAAGCCATAAGTGTGTGTGTAAAGCTTCAAACCTTTGGTCCTCAGACACTCAAGCCCTCAAAAATGTATGCGTTTCCTTGCTGGCCTTGGTGTTCATCCGGCCAACCATGTGCAAACAGCAGGCCAAGAGCCCACTCG
Organism: Athene cunicularia; assembly: GCF_003259725.1. Taxonomy (NCBI): domain Eukaryota; kingdom Metazoa; phylum Chordata; class Aves; order Strigiformes; family Strigidae; genus Athene; species Athene cunicularia. The sequence goes on along the minus strand of NW_020799095.1, from coordinate 100,095,043 downwards.
AGATATTAATTTTGGTGACTGTTGGAGATGATAATTAAGCTGCTAATGATGATATGGCAAGGAGGTGGCAGTAGAGTGGTGGTGGAATTGTTCAGGTGCCATTATAAGAGCTCTTTTTCTACCCAGAGAAATCTCCCTCAGAATAATTGTGCTATTTGATTACCAGCAGTGCTCTCCAAATGCATCTAGCAGAGAGAGCAAAACTTGTCCTTGCTCCACTGCAGATGATTTAAGTATTTCATGAATCCACAGCTGCATTCTGAAATATAAATTAACGTGCATCTAAATGTGCAGCTTTTACTGAGCTACAGGGTCTTTAGAACTGAAATAAAGAAACATTATCACACGTGCATTACAAGCTAACATAAAAACAACATAAGCTTAAAAGTCTCAAAAGAATATATTGCCCTAGCACAGTTCTTACCAACAAGCAGCAGGGGCTACATCCAGGGTTTTCTCTGACTGAGCATCTAAATGCCTGACCTTGAGGAAATTGCTGTGCATAAAATCATTCACTTTGCAGTATACTTTACAACTTGGTCTGAGTTAAGAAATTTCCTTCTTGAAATTACTGTAATTAGCACCATGTTCTTTGGTGGGACAACAATATTCTGCTTGTCACCTGTGTGGCAGCTGTTCCCCTATGTCTATAACAAGCATCAGGCATACTGCCATGATCTCTTGACTTTAGGATGCCAGATTTCCAACTTGCCTCTGGAGCCAGCTGTCATCTATTTCTGGGAGGACATGTTTCTAGAAGAGGATCATTAACTAATGCAATAACAGTGATGGATACCTCAATGAGAATGGCCAAGTGTTGATACACACAGAAACATATCTGTCTCATTATGTGACTCTTTCATCACTGCTGCAAAGGCAAGAACTCTTTTGGCCCGCTCAAACTGAAAAACCAAAAGTTTTGCTTGGTCTTCATTGTGCTTATATTTTCTTTATATTTTTAGTGCACAAAAAACAGCTTCTGAGCTTCTACTGTAAAAAATGTTTGTACAAAAATATATTGTGGATTTGCAGCTTCTAAACAAAGACTTGGAGTGTTTGGGTTTTTTTTTTAATGACAAAATTACTCAGTCGGTTCAAATACCAGCATGTCAAACTGGCTCTTTTTTTGCCAGATAGTTCATATATATTGGTCTTGAAATTAATTTGGACACCAGGCCTTTAAAGGCACAACCTAAAGACCATCTCCCCAGTGACTTGAAACAGGCATAGTGATAAACCATTGTGGAACATCTGATAGGACGACAATAGGAGAGAGACTCTTCTCACTTAATTTCAATCCTTTAAAGGTTAGTCGAAGCTTCTTGCCTAATCTAGCTTTAATAGTAGTAAAAACCTCCAGAGGATTATTCTTTAATCTCAGGACAGGTACTTGAAGCATCTAGGATAGGAAAGCTGAGATATTTGATGGTTATTGAAACAGTCTGGATGTCTAATATTGTCTTGAATTAAACAGTCTGGATGTCTAACTCTTAGATGGCTGAAGTTTGGTTAAGTCATTTATTCTATTAATGAGATAAAAGTTGGAATAGAATCTTACATTCCACAGTTCTATTGATTCACAAATGAACACAAGACCCAAGAAAGTAGTACAATACTTGTTTCTGACACTAATGGAGTTACAAGTATGAATACACATTATCTGCTCAGTTGAATAAACTAGTTCTAATTTTACATAGTAATTTTTCAGAATACATTCACAGTGCTTTTACAGCAGAACAACTTCTCTGAATTAAGTGACCTTTGCTGTTATTTGTACTGGTCTAAGTAAGCTGTATTATGTGCATAATAATGATAACTCTGGAATGTGCTCTTTGGTTAACCAAAGAAGAAAATTACAGAGTAATATTAAACATTACAGATAGCACTGACTGGACACATCATCTGGACAGTAGGGACTTAAATAAAGCTTGATGACATGGCAGTTGATCATTTTAAACAAATAAATATCACCGAGTTTATTCATACTTTTTTTTGTTTTGTTTTCAAATGATGGAAAACTACTTTATATTCCTATACAGTTCACTGCTCAGTACAATTAAAATGATGGTATTTTTGAAAGAGTAACCTCAAGATTAAAATTTGGCAGATCATTCTTAAATTGTATGCCTAGCTCTCCATAATTTGTATTTCTTTCTCTTACTCTTAATGGCTTTGCTTTTTTTCTGGATAACTCACTGTCCTTGAAAATGTCTTGCTTGCCATTCCATGCACATCAACCATTCAAGCCATTCTGTCGTAAATACATTTCTTCTTATATATCTTCTCCCCTCCGTTATCCCTTTGTCCAGTACATACACTGAGTTTAGCATCAATGCTTTTATGGTTACTGAAATCAAAGTGATTAGAATTATGTCTGACTTATTTGTGTGGGTACATAAATCTTGTTGAATTGAACACAGTAAATAAAATGTTGCAAATACATAAAAGATAACTATCTAGTGTTCTATAAACAACTAGAATGCATAGATCTAAATTAGGATGAGATGAAAGCTGCTCTAGAAGTGCTTATTTCTCTTCTGTACCGTAATAGGTGTTTAGCTGACTAGGTCATATGTAGATGCCTACGTTAAACACTTGAAGCAAGGTGTTGTGACACCCACTACTTGTTCTTCTGTTTTTCTTCATCTCAGTTGTTGCTTCACTGAATATTTTTTATTAAGAATGACAGAGACCATGCTCCTCGCACTTCATCACATTTTATTTTCCCCTTTTTTTAGCTCAGACTTACATCCCCACGTTGGTAGCAAAAAGCAATAAAACATTTCCTGGAGAACCATTTAAATTAATGCCTCCAACAGGTAATGTACGATAATGCATAATTCTAGATTGGGTGTCATATAAGCTTACATTCTTAGACCACAGTCTCTTTTTAGATATTCTTGCAGTAGTTTAGTATAGTTAATTTTTACAAATATTATTATCTGGTCATTTTAGGTGCCAATTATTTTAACTTAGTAAACATTTGAAGAGAGTAGTAACCGTAGCAGACTAATCTCTTTTAATTCTGACAGTCTTTTCTTGGTCCACCATGATGTGAATTTTATGGGTTAATAACAAGGAGGTCTCTCTGTTCTCAAACAACCATTGCATTTTGTCCCTGCTCCCTGACCAATACTTGTTTGCTTTGGGGTTTTTTTTGGGACAGTAGTTTTGTTTTGAAATGTGGGACTATTGTGGAACTAATGATTCAATAACCATTTTGCTGGGCATACAATTTAATCAACTGTTTTGGGAACAGGTGCAATTAGGTTATTAAAACACCGCAGCATCCTGCTTGCTCCTTAATCCTCTTTTGAAAAGCCTTGAAGTTGGTGATGCATGGTTTGACAGGGTGTGCTTTCACAAGTGTTCCTCTCAGAGCAGCTCTCCAAGGATCTCTCCTCTCTCCAGCAGTTCTAACTTCTGTTTTTTTTCTTCACTCCCAAGGTATCAATTATTTTTGCTGTACTGCTGACAGATTTGAAAGGGTCAAAACGGGAAGCTCGATATCAAATAGATGAATAGCATATTATGCACTCACCGGAAACAAATGAGTAAGCCACTATACAAACCCAACAGCAGAAGAGACGCATTTCATGATGCCATCTGCTACTTTCTCACATAAAGCCCTTACTACAGTGATCGCTGATGGAGAAGTGCTGAAATAGTTGTTAAGTCTGGAAACCCTTTTACAGCAATAATGTTATCATCCAACAAGTACTGTTAAATGCCTACCATTGATAGTAATAAGTTTACAACAACTATTTGTTGCATTATTAATTGTGGATATGAAGAAATATATATATATATATATATATATATATGTATTTATATAATCACCGTTGTTCAAATATCCAAAAAGTAAGAATGATATCTGAAAGGTGGTAATTTTTCTAGGGATGGTCTCTCCCCTTTATGAACTCTTTGTTTCATACATCTTCATTATACATTTCAGGGAATATGAATTTCAGTAGCAGATTTCTACACATTAATATTTTAATGGTAGAACATTAAAAAAAAAAAAAAAAAAAAAAAAAAAAAAAAAAGACTCCTAGTTGTGACTTTGTACTTCTTTCCCCCAGAATCCACAAAGCAGTTAAGTAATTTATAAGATGATGGAAAAGTTTTAAGAAAAAAATTGGTAGAGCACTCATGTTAGCAACCAGGAAAATTAAGATGAATCACTTAACAAGTTGCTTAGACAAAGATCGACCTAAAAATTCACTTGAGTGAATACAAACAAATGTCTGACAGCATTCAGGAGCTGTACTGTCATTTTGGACAAGTAGATACATTATTTTCTTAGAGCACTGCAGAGAATGAATTATCCAGTTGCAGTCCTCCAAAGACTGAACTGGGAGCTGAGGCATTAATTACAGTCATTGTAGACAAATGACAGTATACTTCTCCTGTGGTGAGATGACAAAGTCGAAACAAAAGATGGGTCTAGCATGCTTATTAAAAAAGCCAGAATTTATTGAACTTTTGAAGCCTGAGGTTTTCTGGATACACCTAAATTACCCATATCTGACATGCTGATTTCACATTTGAGAATTCACTGTTATCATCTTCTCTCTAAGTGACAAACAGAACTCAGGTGGAAAGTGTCTTTGAGAGTGTATGAAGACAGAGGAGTGAAGGTAGCCAGGGCTTTTTGGCAGACTATCAGCCTGAGATCCAAAGGGCAAATAAGTATAATGACTAAATCTCTCTTTTGCAAAGATAAGAATAAACTGTGATTAATTGGGAGGGTTCATTCTACGGTTCACCTGGCAAAAACCTGAGTTGAAACAGTTACCCTCATACATGCAAAACCTTAAAGAGAACCTGGTTATTCGTTTTGGGTAACGGTGGCAAGTTGACCCTGACTGAATGCCAAGTGCCCACTAAAGCCTCTTTGTCACTCCCCTCCTCAGCTCGACAAGAGAGAGAAACCATAATGAAAGGCTCATGGGTCCAGATAAGGACAGAGATCATTCACCACTTACTCTCACAGGCAAAACAGACTCACCTTGGGGAAATTAATTTAACTGATTACCAATTGAATCAAAACAGGATAATGAGAAATAAAACCACATGATAAAAACAGCCTTCCCCCACCCCTCCTTTCTTCTTAGGCTTAACTTTACTCACAATTTCTCTACATTCTTCCCCATGAACTGTGCAGGCAGTTGGGGAATAGGTCAATTCATCATATGTTGTCTCTTCTTCTCCTTCCTCCTCAGGGGAAGGACTCACACTCTTCCCCTGTTCCAGCATTGGGGTCTATTCCACAGGAGACAGTCCTCCACAAAATTCTCCAACATGAGTCCTTCCCACGGGCCACAGTTCTTCATGAACTGCTCCAGTGTGGGTCCCTTCCATGTGGTACAGTCCTTCAGGAACAGACTCCTCCAGCATCAGTCCCCCACAGGGTCACAGGTCCTGCCAGGAGCCTGCTCCAGCGTGGGCTTCCCAGGGGTCACAGCCTCCTTCAGGCACATCCACCTGCTCTGGCGTGGGGTCCTCCACGGGCTGCAGGGGGATTCTGCTCCACCATTCACCTCCATGGGTGCAGGGGCACAGCCTGTCCCACCAGGGCCTGGAGCACCTCCTCCCCTCCTTCTTCACTGACCTTGGTGTCTGCAGAGTTATTTCACACATTCTCAGTCCTCTCCAAATGCTGCTTTTTCCCCCTCCTTAAATATGTTATCCCAAAGGTGCTACCCACCATCGCTAATGAGCTTGGCCTCGGCCAGCAGCCGAGTCTTGGATCCAGCTGGCATTGGCTCTTATTGGACATATGGGAAGCTTCTAGCAGATTCTCACAGAAGCCACCTGGAGCAGCCCCTCTACCAAAACCTTGCAACACAAACACAATACAGTAAGAAAGACAAGTACCAACAAGAATATAACCATTTTAGTTGACAATTCAAAATATGACTCCTTAACACTTCAGTAGATACATTTAATACTCCAATTAAAGAAAGTAATCCTCTGTGCAGGAAATTTTGGATTTGGGCTGAAAGATAGCAAAAATATTTGGAGGAAAAAAAGAAAAAGAGCATATTTACCAAAGATTCTGTAGCAAAACTTAGTTTCTGGACATCTTGCATAAAATATCTGATTCCTTTTGAAGAACAATGCATAATTCTGGAGCGCAACAGAAAGAAATGCTGCTGAATTAACCAGAAGCAGAGGAATATTCATGAGAAACCTTCTGACCTTGGGGCAGATTTCTTCCCAATCTACTAGAAATCTTCTTTGTCTAACCTTTCTGCTAGCTCCCCTCTTCTGAACTGCAGTTTACTTCTTCTGGACTTGCTATAGCAAAAAGTAATGTGGCATTTCCTGACTCATCTCCAAGCTCTGTACGTCACCAGGCAATAAATCCCAGTCAGCAAAAATTTCAGATGCTGGAATACCCTTGTCTATTGGCAAGGACAGACTTTACGGGTAACATCTCGCTGTCCCAAAGTGTACATTTAGTAAACATAAGCAGATCTAGGCTAATATTCACTATCTAAGCACTGCCTTTCCTGTAATGGAGAAACCACCCTCAATTTTGGCCATAGAATATTTCGTACCCTGACACTGTTCACCACAATCATTTTTTTAGTTTATATATGTATTTCTAAGGGGATCTATCTGACCCTGTCCCAGCTGTCTGCCACTGAACCAATGCCCAGCACAGTTCCCTGGAATTCACTAAGTGCTGAAATATCGTCTGACGTTGCATTATGTGAGAAGTTTGTGTTGAACTAGTCTGAAGTGCTTGAATCCGTATTTAGACATGTATAGAACATGTAGTTATGGTACAGCATTGCATAACTGTGCAATGTGCATGCTTCAGAGAGTTATTCTGTAACCATAGGAAAGGTTTTTCCACATGTCAGAATCTGAAAAAAAACCCCAACCACCTCCCTTTTGTGTGCCTATCTGAAGACATATGGGAATTCTATAAATACTATGGACACGGAGGCAACTTAGCTGGGGTCTGATGCAAGCCCTGCTGAAGTGAATAGAAATCTTTCCCATGTTCTTTTCTTTAAAAAATATTTTTAATCAGACCTTTATTTCATCCACAGCAGTAGCCTCAGTCTAGCTCCCTTGGTATTCACTGGACATTATCATTAATTCAGCTGGAGACATAAACTAGTTCTATATTATAAACTATGCTTAAATAGATTCATGTCTTTTATCCTGTGTCCTACTTTATGTAATTATTTATTCAACTAAATAGCTCAACCTCCACAGTCTCCCTTCCACCTTTCTTTACCTTCCCTAGGCCTTGCACTGCCTCCTGGAGGAACAGCCCTGCCTGAAGGTATGGGAAGAAACAAAATTTGTGTTAAATTTGTTCCTCAGATTCACACAGGCATTCAGAGACGTGCTGCAGAAAGGAACAATAACAGTTTCATGAACATTGTTAACAGTTGTGCTATATTTTTTTCTGACTTAAAGAGCACAGTAGCTGACATATGGATTTGGTTTAAAATTGAATCTTAAAAAATTACATTCACTGTTCCCTGGATCAAAAACTCTGAAAAACCTACATTGGTAAATCTTTCACAGAGAAAGATGTCAAGTTTGGACCTTTTCTTTTAAAATGATACTTTTTTCTTTTTCTGATTGTTGTTGGATAGTCCTAGAAAAAGTACCATCTCTCCCACACAGATACATCAGGTTTTCAGCTGGGGTAGCTGGGTTTTGACTCAATCCATCAAGCAGTGACTATTTTTGCTGTCTTCTTTCCCACTGACTAATGAATATCACTGCTCAGCTCTGCAATTACTGTTTATTCAGCAAGAGAAATGTCTTTCCTTTGAACAGCCTTGCAGGATAAGAAAAAGCATCCTCTGTCCTTTAATCCAATGCAAAGTTTCCGTGACAGCCGCAACTGCCTCCGCACTGCTTTGTGATGGGCCAGGAATGATTCTCTCACTATTCACTGAAACAGCCCTTGTTCTGGAAGCCCTGAAAAGTATTGCTTTCAGGCTCTAATGTGGCTTCCCTTCTTGGGTCATAGCCACAGGAAGGTTTGCAGCATGAATGTAGCAACAAGAGAAACACATTTGAAATAAGAAAATACATATACAGATGCTAATCACAATATTGGATTACATAACAAGACAAATTATGGATTGAAAAGCAACTGCAGTTGTTTGAATTCAGCCAAGTTAGATTTATTCATCTTTTTTTCCTCATTTTTTTTGTCATTTTAGAGGAAAATGTGCCATAATATGGTAATAGAAAACAAAATTACTAAGTATGAGGAACACAGCAAGAGCAATAACAAAATTTTTTTAAATATGTATTTATTTTAGTTTGGGGATAATACAATAAGAAAAAGATGTGATAAAGTGCAGAATTACATTTTTCAGTTGAGAGATGAACTGGTTTATTATTAAAGTTAAATGTAATAAATGTGGTTTTAAAATTTCACTGTTCACTATTTTTCAATAGAACTGAATCTTAAGTCTTATAATTATGAAATTTAAATGCACTTGCCTTTGCTTTTTCAGCAAGATCCCAGGCAGATCTCTGTAGAAGAAAAGTACGGAAGGCTGTAACTTTTTGCCTGTAACAGAAAGCATGCATTTTCCCCTGATTTAATAGGGGTGAGGGATCACAAACTCCCATGCTGGTGCAGGAGAGGCTTAAAACCAGTGTCACGCGGATCAGTTCTCTGAGGTTCATCCAGGCTCCTTCAGCAGATTTGTTACTTCTTCTGTGGTTGTGTTAAAATATTTACAGCTGTAAAAAGACACTTCTGAAACCATTCCTCCATTTTTTAGCACAAGATGGCTTAGTCAACTAAAATAATAATGCATAACACACTTCTGGGGCCCAAGAAAATTAAATAAAGATCCCTGGTGTTGAAACAAGAAATTTACCATGTTCTGTGATGTAAAGGGTAAAATTCTGTCTTTATTAAAAGCAATGACAAGATGTATGTTGCTTTGAGAGGGGTTAGGATTTAATGTACAGGTAAAAAGCAAATACCCTGTAATATCTGTTGCTATGCCTTAAATCATACATTACCTGTCAATCATTCTGTCATGGGAAATACAAAGAGTATTCCAGTCTTTTCATCAGTATACCAGTCACCAAAGGAGTAGGAGTAATGCTAAAAATTGGTTGCTAACAAACAGATATGAAAACACTATAACAGGATAACAAGGTAAATTGATGCTTCTTCATGACATATAACTGTTCCTTCTCATCACTGAACATTTTCAAGAATATATAAATGTAACAAAGTTAAGAGGTTTTGACATGGAATATTGAAGAACAGTGGATAAAATACATTGCTGACTTATCACAATCTGCTATATAACACATTTTCTTTTCATTTTCTAAAGATTTGTATAATAAACAAACGTGATGAAATGTCTGAAATCAGAATATTTCCTAAGCCTTGTGACATATTGTTCTGTTTAACAATAACACAGTAACATTCTGTAGACAATTTTTCATGGAGATATTTAACAAAGGAAAATCAGCTTTTGTAGACCAGCTTCTTTCCCTTGAGATTTCAAGAGATGCAAAAGCACATTAAATGTGTGGCTTGAACTTTAAAGCCATCCAGAAGTGAGCACATAATTGTTCAAGTTCTTTCATTCTTCCATAATTACTTTTTTCTTCCATTTTTGCTGTAAAACAGCAATGCAGTTTCTAATGTTTTGTTACAGAACAGCTCTGTAAAAAATCAAGTGTAGAACTGAGAATGCATCTGCATCCATGGGCTAGAAATGGAGTTGTACTCCAAAGTTTTTTATAGATTTTTAGACTTTGAAAAACTCAAAATCTTTTTTTTTAGTCAGTTAAATTCATTACAGGATATCATCCCACCTTTTTCTTCAGAGCTGTAGTATGCTAACTAATATTACATAGACATCACACCCATAAGATTCCGAGTTTTTGAGAAGACTCAATACCATGCCACCAATTTAGACAGCTCTTACAAATAATACAAGTAAAGGGGATGCCAGCAGTAATTTTAGTTCATCGTTCTTGGGGAATTCACCAAGCTACCTATTGCAAAACATAACTGCTCTCAGTTTATAAAATGTCCTGAAATTCTTTCTGGTAAATCTTTTGTTGTTTTTAGGGTAAAGACAGACAAAAACCCCAGAGAAATGTCATTACTTAATCGCTGCTTCTTGCATACATAATCAACAGTGTATGCTGAGATGCCTGTGTGCTCCTTCACATGCAGCCTTAGAGATAAAGCAGAACAAAGTATTGTTCCCAGGGCAGAAGCCTTACACTTTGCATTTGTCCAGAGCCAGAGGTATGTTCCCTGTGCAAAGGGGAGTGGAGCTTCAGGTTCCCCCACAACCCTCAAAGAGAGGTTCAGAAATGAAGGGCTGATACTCTGATACCAGTTGCCAAGGAGACACTCTTCTTCCAGAGCATGCCTTGCTTTACAGGGCCCCACACACAGGGCACCACGTGTTCCCAGGTGCCAGCTTTTCTGCACCTCGGTGGGCAGGAAGCTGCCAGGAAAGCTATTGCCTATGTACAGAAAGAGCCCAGAATAAGTTATGTCATACGCAGTATTGCATATACACATTAATAGCCCAGGACAGTTGAGTTGTGTGTGGTAGGTGGCACATATGCCAAGGGAGGATTATGTGGGACCTGCTTGGTCTAGGGCCAATCTCACTGCTTGGGCCAATTCAACACAGCACAGAACTCTGTCTGCCATGGTATCAAGGAAAATAAGTTTAAAGGAGGTCTCTGAAAGTCAGTCAATCCCCCATCCAAACCCAAACCAGGATCAACTGTACATGTGTGCTCAGTTTTGCTCTAGACATGCTGTGTAAGAGGGTTGATTCAGCATCTTCCTTTTTTTTTTTTTTTTTTACTCACTTATGGACGTCTCCTGCAGCGGTTCTCTTTGTGGTTTCTGGCTGATGTTGCAGACAGCAGGCTGCCCAGCAGCAACCAATGCAGTCTGCTTTAATGTGTGCCTATCATCATCTTCATGCTTTATTCGGATATCCAGCAAAGCAGAAGATGAAAGAAAGCACAGGCTGCAGTGGTTCACACAGATTATGTAACATCTGCTCTATAATCAGTGGAAAATAATTTGTCTGCCTCATCAACGACATCACTCACATTTATGTAGAAAAATAAACTGCATGAAAAATGAGTTTCAACCTTGGCAACAGATCCTTACTTCTACTTACAATAGAGCAGAAACTGGGAATGGAAGAGGTGTAGCTGCCTACAGCATAAAGGCATTTCTGAAGACATGAATGCATGTTGCATTCCTGAGCACGACCTGAATTCCCCTGGCACAGTGAGAACTGCTGGAGAAGGCTGTGGAGAGAGAGGGAGTGAGCTTTTCATGACATAAAGCACAGACGGTATGAACTAAAGAGAAAGAAACTTTCCTGTAATGAAAAATGAATGGTGTTATATATTGTATTTAAAATACCGTGGTAGTTTATGACCTGATAATCAAAGTTACACAAGGAGGTACGTGCTTTATGAGGTACTCTTTTCCACCGTGTTCCCCCATGCCGAGTGCCAAGAGGCAGGCAGCAAAGTGGCAGGTGGGGCCATACATTTGTTTTATGTTTTACTTGGGGGTAGAGGAAATGAAAACTCTCTTTAGATTCTTGAAATATTTATGTCTTAAGAAAATCACCCTGAAGGGGGTCTTCTTTTTATGTGTATTATAAAAATAACACCTTTGCATAGAACTCTGCCATGACCTATAAAAAACACACAACAGCATTTCGTTGCCAGCATTGTATAACTTAAAAAAAAAAAAAAAAAATGTTTCTTGCTCTGTTAGATCTGGAATTTTAGTCAGAAGTTTGAGGAAGCTCAAAACCCAGGTGTAACGCATTAAACGTGTTGGAAGGAAACAAAATGGAGGAGGTAACCTATCCAAAGAACAACACAGTGATGCACATCTGATTTAAAAGAAATTAGTGATGAGTGTTAATACATTCTTTTAAAGCCACTCATGGTATATAATACATTGGGGAAGATTGCTACATTCCAAACAGGGCAATCAAGAAGATATTCACTGACAGCTGCCAGTACTAAGTTTTTGCTCATTTCTCTGGAATAAGTTATCTAATCACATATTCATTGTTTTCCTTTCCTTCTATATGAAAATCAGAAGCTTACAAACACATTTCATGTCTCTAACATTTTGTATACTTTTTCTGCTGATTTTTCAGCAGAGATAGAAAATGGAATTAATCCATTATTGTACCTTAGTGACAGATTAAATAATAATGCAAAACGTGTCTGCTATCCATTTATCAGTATTTCAAATAAGCTAAGTTAATGGGTAAGTAGATGGCTTTTTTATCATTCAGTGAACATTTGCACATATGTAACTCACTCAGAGGACAAAACTAAAAACTGTTTGCAAATCTTTCTACACAATTTTTTATGATGAGTAATATTTCCCCGGTGACCCTGAAGTATACTCTTACTTTTGATCAGCCTGGTTGCAGGGCTGTCCAGTTCATCTTGTTACAGTAGAGATAATTTGGGAGAAATATCTAGAGTTTGCCAGTTTTCTGTAGCTTAACCGTTGTATTAGCTTTCCAGCCAGTTGCTGTCAGACTTTAGGCATATGAGAGTATAGCACCTAATCTGATACTCCAAGAGAGGCATCTTTTTATAAATATTAACCATAAATTAGTAATTTAATGAAATATCCTTAAATGTCACTTTTAAGATGTAAATAAGTCAAATAAAAAATTATTATAATATTTTGAGTAATTAATAATGAGTAATTCATGTCTGAATTAATAAAAGGTTTTTGCATTGATTCAAATAGATTTTGGATCAGGACATGTCACAGTAAGTTCTGAGTTCAAAAGTCTTTTTAATTGTACAGTTACTGCTGACTTTGCAAAAGTTACCTCTTTCCCAACACTATATAGTGACCTAAATTCAACAAAATTCTTAAACAAAACTTCTCACTTTCTCATATAGAGAAACAAAAATGTTTGGAATTTCTACATACAATTTTTATTTGATTTTGCGTCTTATTGAAATCTTACAGCAAGAAGTCTTAGACATGAAAAACTTTGCAAAGAATAATTATAAAGTGTTTCCCTGACCAGTTCCAAACATATGTATGTAAGGTGTTCTTCCTCTGCCCATAAAACAAGATTTTGCACAGCAGTACATAACTTCTACACAGTGCTGGATATTCCCTCTACTCTGTTATAAATGAGTAAATGAGGGGAAAAAAAAAGTTTCTCGCAAACTTTTAACTGTTATTTTAATTTGTATATATATATATATATATATATATATATATATATATATAATATTCTTTTAAAAAATAAACATAGTCCCTTCCTATATGAGCATAAACTGCGAGTTCACACGAGCAGCTCACGTGAGCTGTCTTTTCTCAGACTGGTCTGTGACAATCATAGCGGAAAAGATTCAGACTGAGAGCGAATATTACATTTTCAGTAACGCTTTCTGTCATTGTACCTAATCACCCTAATGCTCTGCTGTTTTCTTCAACACCTGTGCCCCAAGAGGGGTGTCTGTAATGAGCTGGCAGGTATTTTTCATGCTATGGTGGATACCACTGAAGTGTGAGCATCATTCCCATGACTGCGGTTATCAGGGCTGCAATTCTCCATAATGAAGGAGATGAATAATCAAGCATTTATCTAAAAATGTAAGTGAGCTCATCATTAGAGGCAGCTTGCTGGCAAGGCTGACTCTTCACCCTTGCTGGCAAAGAGACCTTGAAAATTCCTCAAAGTGTGCCATGGAGAGCAGCAGGTGATTTCCTGCCCAGAGTAGAGAGACATAAATGTCCCTACAACTCCATTTCTAAATGGGACTTGAAATTTTCACCTTGAGAGCCCATGAGATCCCTGTCCTGGTAAAGATTTTATAGGAATAGAATGAACAGATGCATTTTCCTGATGAATCAGCACCCTTATTTCCTGGAAATACTCTTTTCTGTTGTGGTACATGGGGCAATTTTGCTCTTTAACAAAGTAGTTCAAAAGCTCACTGATCAACTTGAGTAAATCTCCATCACTGTTAACACTGTCCTTGTTTTAATCTGGAAAAAACCTGCACACTTCTGGGGTGAATTAGAACCAGTTACATCCTATAATTGTCTTGGATGTTAATTATTACATTTTTGCTAAAGCTTTCAGTACGCATTTGTAACATTTGTAACTTTTGTTCAACTTCACATTTTAAGGAGGGAACCGGTGATTTTGCTGATAATAGCAGTTTTAATTAATTGCCATTCTCCTCTGGTATAGGTAATGCCAGAGAAATCTGCATATGAAAAAAAAACACCCAAGAAACACAATGTGAACTGCTGTATGGTGTTGCATGTTTATCTTACCTTCAAACAAAGCAAGAAAAAGGGCAGAGTTCTGTCATCTTTTGATATATTTCTCTTTATTATAAGGGCATCTTATATCTTTCATTTTTTAAATTATCCCATTGAACTTTCAGAGCTTTTCAATTAGCTAATATATCCTGTAATAGAACATAGTGTGAAAGGTAAAATAAGCATTTTTATTGAATATTTTTTCTCCTTTGAAAAGAAAGAAGCAAGTGCACAAAGGCTTGGTCAGTATTACTGGCGTAAGTGAGGACAGGTTTCAGTGTAGCATAACTGATTTAATTTCCTTGCCTCAAGGGTTCTGCTGATGCAGAAGATGCAGAAACCTCCAACTTGAAAAGATCCTTATGGTTAAGACTTCATCTAGAAGATAAGTACGACACATTTGTCTAAATATTAATGATTCAGAAGTTTTATTAAGGTAATGAAGAAGAATTAGTCCTCAAATCAAAAAATTAATTTTAATAATGTAGAAATGCTAATAATTGACATAAGTAAATATGGTACATGGATGATTGAACTTGACAAGAAAGATTACTGATTTTACTTGATTGGGTAGCAGGATAATACCTTCAGTATGTCTTAATATGAAGTTTGATTATGATAGAGATGAAATAATAAGGCTGCTTTAACACATACAGCTTATACTTTATTGCCTAATACGAAACTAGTCTAAATTTATGTCTTTGACCTAGGCTAGTACTGTTCCTATCACATGGTAACTGTAATGGTACTTTGCCTTGAATGCAGATGTAGCTATAATAAACCAATAAAACACAGAAACCTGACTTATTGTCAGGATCACATCTATAACATATAATTTGCTAATGGATATGTAAATTAGATGCTTTGAATATATAAGGGGTGCTAAAGAGAAATTTTTATAAGCCATTCTTACACTCAGATATATACCTTTCAACTTGTTTTTATCATGTCAAGAATTTGAACATGAAAAAACTTATTTATAAGTGCTGTTATCTCCAGTTCTGATTTCTAGCAATGAAAACAATGAAATTCCCACTGGGGACAAGAAGACTGCTATGCTGACAAAACACTTTGTAGTAAGTTTTATGACAGCGTTTAACAGGAATCAACAACGAACCCTGAAAAAGATATTTAAAATTAGAGATATCAATAATGGCCAAAGAGCACAGACAGAAGAACATTTCTAGGCAGAGATATCTTCTTTTAGATGCATTGGTATAGCTGGAAAATTTCATAAATTTACACACACATATAGGTTTCAAACTGATGATGATTTTATGTGCCTAAAGGCTTGCCTGACATTTCCAACCACACCTGCTTACAAACCTAGTCTTGCTTAAAAACTAGACTCATTTTTACTAAGCAGTTGCAAGACCATAAGCCTTTATGGAGTTGAGAACTTCAAGCTTTAGTTTGCTTGTCAGCATTTGGCCTAGTGGGTGATTAATGAACATGGTACAGATATTTCACTAGGTAGGAAATTTGGATTTTTTTTCCAGTATATCTGTTCATAAAAACCAATAAATATGTAGTAGAAATTATAGATGAATCAGATCAATATATGATGTAGTTATGTATAGTCACATCACTATGTCATATTGTCATCAAAGAGAAAAATTAGAAGAATGGTAAATGGAAGAGAAAAAAAGATTTTTTTTTTCCCAAAATTGTTTGACTGCCACTGAAGATACATAGGACTTACATTCCTAATTCCTGCCTGTACTTTTGAACATATCTGTTAGACACAGTTCTTTGCTTTTCAGGAAATACTTTCAAAATTACAACTGATTGATATGTAGCTATACAAATCAGTTAACACACATTTTCACAAGAGTTAATATAGACAAGAAATTGTGAAACACAGCATTACATATTTTTGTATTAATTATGTTAATACCATTAAAACATTTTTTTTTATCGTTATCATATTCTCTTTCAGAAGGTGGTGTGAGATTCCTTTCACCTTACATTGTGCACCAAAAAGTGATGTGTGTTGAAGGAGTCTCGTGTGACTAACTTAAAAACTTAAAACTTCAGTACAGAAAATAAGACAAAGTTTGGATAAATTACTTCTGGAGGTATCTTTTCTCTCAACTGTGTTTAGGCATAACATGGAATAAGTCTAGTTATCTCATATTTACAGCACTGAAGTTAGATACAAGGAGTCCCAAGCTGGGAGGCAAGGGGTTACATTTTGTCTTTCAATAGCTTAGACTAATCTCATATTGACTTACTTTCACTGAAACGTAAAGATTTTCTCAGGATGTATCATGGACAAATTGTTCCCATGTATTAGAGAGAAAATAAATTCAACCCAGGCAACAGTGCTGGTAAGACCGTCCAAACAATACCTCATTACTCATCTTGGTTGTATTAAAGAGGAACTAAGATTTCAAATAAATCAAGACAAATGTTAAAGGAAGATTTACAGCAGGAAAAAGACTTTATGATTACAAAACCTTTCTGAAGATAGACAATATAATTGTATCCTTTGGAAATCTAACAGAGATTCTTATTTATTGCTGTATTTAGAATTTTCTCCTAATGGGAAAAAAATATCTATATGCATAAGTATTAATGAACTACATAGTTAGAAAACAAAATTAGGCTGAATAACGTTGCATATTATTAGTGTAAATTTTTTTGCTAGTTTTGTAAACTATGAAAGAATGAGCATCATACATTCAGGTAGTTTGTTTCATTACTTCTGTATTTACTTGATTTTACTGCTTTAACAGGCAAAGTTAATTTTTTCCTACAGTCCTACTAAAATGTAATTCTTACAACACACCAAGCTTTATATTTAAACTCCAGTGTTCAGAAATGCTAAATTAACTACTTGGAATTCATGTCTCCTGCCCATAAGCACTTTGTCAGTCTTTACCTATGGAACACATTTATCTTTTTTCCAGACGTCTTTTGACTCATTCAAGGAACTGAATGGAAGTAATGCCAATTATCAAGTAGTAACCCTTTTTTTTTGTTTGTATTTTTTGTTGATCCTGGTGGTGGTTTTGTTTTTTATTGTTTAGTGTGTGTATCCCATCTGAGTGATCAGAAAGTTCGGCTGAAAAAGATTACCAATCAGATTCAAAACTACTATTAGAGACTTGTCTAGTTCACAGACTGTTTAGCTTACCAATTTTCATTTGCTTATTCTGTTGTACATCTGTTTTAAGGACAAAGTACTGGTTTAGAATATATCCAGTTAAGAATAGAGACTGGATGACTGTGTTTTAACTTAACAGCAGGTCTCTTCATAAACCTTTCAGTTTCTTTTACCTCTTGTTATTAAACAGAAATCTCTTAGCAAATTCCTTGGGAATGATGTAGCTCTTGAAGAAAATACCACAATTATCTGTTGAACTTCAGGAGAGAGTAAATACATTAATAATGCAACTTGGCGTTCACATTGCAGAAGACAATGCACAGCTTCAGAGAACAAACAGTGAGAAATAACACTTGATTTTAGGCCAAAAAAACACAATAAGGACTTAAAATATACAGTAACTGCACACTCTTTCTTTGGATTTTTTGGTGGTAGTGGTCAGAATTTCCCAAAATTATTCATACTTAAACATTTGTGTCCACATACAGAATTCCCTGGGAATGGTGATTACAGATCCAGTAAAACATGCAAAATACTGTTGTTAGTGCAAAAAGGCAATAGGAGAAAGATCACATTCCAAAGATACTACTTTTGATTTTTGTGTGAATGTGTATTTATTTATCTTAAATCACTATTTATATTCAATAACTTCCTACTTGTTGAGATTGGGAGACAAATGCTGAATAAATTCAATATAATGACAAAAGATTAATTTCATGCCGTCTAAATAAAATTTATCAATCTCTGTAAGTGAGCAATTTAAAATCTATGTCTGTGACACAATTGCCAACCCTGGGTCGTGTGTCATAAATTCACGTCTTGATACCTTCCTTGCTTTCAATAATTAATGATGGCTCCCAACTTGCCACACTAAAAAGAGACTGTTTGTTTATATTTTATCTCCCTTTTCCTCCTTCCAGCTTATTCAGGACACGCAAGAAATACTTAGGACTCCCAAAGGGCTTTATCAGAAACAAGAAACAAATCTACAAGACTCAGTGCTGCAGAAGGTACAGCAGTTTCACTGATAACACTACAAAACAATATATAATAGCTACTGCATGGTCATACCTTCAGGCCTTTAAGTATAAAGACAGAAATTAAAAGATAACTATTTTACCATACCTTTAGGGTAACGTTCCTCCTCTGGAATAAAAAGATAGGCTTAGCTATTACAAAAAAAGTAGAGAAAATCATCATATTGAAGACCTTTGTAAAAAAATCTAGCTGTCCTTAGACATTAATGTGTTCAACACAAACCCCAATTTTGACTTTCCCACCTCTTACTCAGTCTCCCAGCAGCATCATTACTGCACTTCAGCTAAAACAACACCCAAGTAGCATGGCAAGACAACAGTGGAGCCCGCCTTGATCTGACTGTGGTCAGTACCAAATAATGAGCCCATGAAATGAAGGTGTTGTCAAGTGCCAGTCATAATCAGTCATGTCATTTTGCTGGAGTCCTCTAAAAAGGATAAAGGAAAAAGTGGTTAGTACCCATCAGAAAGTAAAGAGGCACTATGAAGATCAAGATAAAGCATCATTGCAGGTCTGTCAGAACCAGAAAGCTATAGATCATAAACTGACATCTGCAATACAAGTGATATATAGGCAATGGCTGTGGAACTGACTGGTGTCACAGACTAAGGACTAATGTAAGAAGTGGCATGTGAAAATATTTAAGAGGCAAAGGTCACTTCCAGTTTTGCACAAAACACTTCATATCACATAGGCAATGTGATGAAAAAAATCACACCAGAGTTATTTCACGAAGAATTTAAGCACAGCTACTAATACAAATGAATCCTCACTCTCCCACCCCATGACTCATTACTCCCTCTCTCTGATGATATGAAATAATCAGAGCAGAGATTTTGATTTAAACCAAGTAGAACATGCCCAATTTACTGGGAGTTATGAAGTGATGGTCAGGTCTTAGTCCTGGGTGGGTTTATAAAAAAAGACATAAAGGTGAAGTCTGGAGAAGAGGCTGAGGGGAGACCTTATCACCCTGTACAGCTACATGAAAGGAGGTTGCAGAGAGCTGGGGATGAGCCTCTTTAACCTAGTAGTAAGGGACAGGACAAGAGGGAATGGCCTCAAGTTGTGCCAGGGAAGGTTTAGACTAGGTATTAAGAATTTCTTTCCAGAACAGGTTGTTGGGCATTGGAATGGGCTGTCAGGGAGGTGGTGGAGTCCCCATCCCTGGAGGTGTTTAAGAGTCGGGTCGATTCAGCACTTAAGGATATGGTGTATTGGGAACTGTCAGTGCTAGGTGAACAGTTGGACTAGATGATCTTCAAGGTCCTTTCCAACCTAGATGATTCTGTGTGAATTTTTCCTTAATATAACTGATAATATTTTATTAACATATTGACATGAGACCTCAAGTCTCTGGTAGACCTGTCTCCACATTAGGCAATCAGACCCTTTAAGACATATTGCTACCAAAGATAGTACTAATGTGTGCTTTGAGACAGGGTTCCAAAAGGTGTTGGAGGACCTCAGAAAGCATTTGTATTGGTTTGGATGCCAGACTGCCAAGCTGCTCTGAGAACCAGTACTTAAGTGGAGATCTGGCTGGTAAACATAATCATAAAATTAATAACTAAAGGGAAATTGCAGTGTCCCACACACAGTGTGCTGGGTTACAGCTTTTTCTACTCTTTTGGTTGGTTTTTATAATGTAGAAATACATGCTCACTAACTCCCTGGTGCATCTTGTTCTTTCCAGTGCTTCCAGTCACTTGTACAAATGGGTCTATGTCTACAGTAGCCCCATAGAAACACAGCAGTAGCATCTCCTGGTAAGAATTGATCTCAAGGGCAAATCCACTGAGGCATTAAGGTTTTGCTTCACACTGAGTCTAGCCTGACCCCTGGCCACTGACATATGTTACGCATGATCTTAGGTTATGCCTTTTTTCTCATGCTGAGGGATTCTAGGCCTCTAAGACTGCTCCACAACATGATGTTAAGTGCTGTGAATGGACACAACAGGGAGATTCACTTAAAAACCACTTTCCTTATCTGAACTGAAATACTAATGTGAGTTCACCCTTTGAGGATGCATCTTCAGATTCCTTCAGATGGTACATTTCTGAGGATATGAGATAAACAGTTCCTTTCTTTCTGTGTGGATATTACGATTATGACTAAACCTCACATGCAATGTGTGGGATGGGGGAAAACTCCTTATGCCCTCCCCATTTTACATACCTGCTCACTGTTTAGCTAGATATTACAAAAGTTAGTTGTAGAAACCCAAGTAAATACTATCATATGGATAGTCTGTAATATCTTTATAAAGCAGAATACATTATTATTGGAGAGAGGAATAACACTTTCTGTTCCTAGTCCCCTTTCATTAAAAAAAAAAACCAAACAAACAACAAACAAAAACAAAACCAAAAAGAACGTTTTAAGATCATAAACATGTTAGCTGATGCCCTGCAAGGCAGACAGAATTTTACTTGGCACTCACAAAAAGTAATATGCCAAGGTAGCACACATCATGAGGCTTAGTGGGAGACAAAACAATATTGTCATAAACCTAAGCCTGGGCTTTAACCACAGGGTTGTCCTTCTCAGGAGCGATTTCTCTGAGCCTTCACTGTCTTCACATAAACAATCACCATCAGAAAATTGTCTTCCCAACTCATAGCCAAGACACCTGGAAATATTTGGCAACCTGTTGTTCCTTGATGAAACAATGTGTTCTGGGCATTGGGAGAGCTCTTCAGGCACAGTAAGGAAACAGGGGCAACAAAAGGGATCACCAATATCACTGGTTAGTCATAGTTGCAGGGAAATATGTTTTCAGTTTCAAGTTCACTTTTCTTTTTTATTCCATGACTGAGATGGAAATGGAAATACCTCAGCTAGGTTAGTTTATGAGGAAATCTTTTTATTGCAACTGCATAATGCTTGTGACCATTTTTCCCAGGTGTTAGGAACTCTTTTCAGCCAGTCAGAAAGAAAGAGGGAAAAATGATGAGTGCTGGCATTCTGAAAACAAGGACTATGTTCATTTGATTGAGTAGAATATTTCTATACTTTAGATCATGTTTTTCCGTTGACTACAATGCAGGTGCAGAAAGCAATACCTGCCCTGCCTCTAGGTATAGTACTTGTTGCTTTGGTATCAGAGGGACAATCCCTACAGACTATGTGACTATAACGGTATGATCATTTAGTTCAAAATCCTCTGAACATAAAGACATTAGAGCAGTCTGTCCAGAATAGTCCCTGAAATACCTCAAGTCGAAGGTTCAATTTATAAACAAACAAAAAGAATAGAGTACTGTGAAATAGAGTCTGAACTTTTGTCCCCAGTTTATCATAACAGAAAATGAATATGGGAAATAGATGGAAAGTCTAGACTTTAGGGGAAGAAATGAGCTTTGAAGATGGCACATGGGCTACTCTCTGAGATGCAATTACCTGAGTAAAACCCAAGAGTTAGAAAGCTTGCTCTTAATAACTTGTAAGGGCCTTTATATACCCAGTGAGTTGTTTGTAGATGACCACAGAAAAGAAGTTTAAAAGCAAAGATGGCTATGTGATGCCCTGTTTCACAGGCAAGTGCCATTAGAGAATGCAGACAGGCTAAATTCACAGCAGAAGATGCCTATACGGAGACACTGGCAAGAAATGTTGAGATTTTGCATGGCCATTGAAAGGACCCTGTTTTCAACTTCAGCTCTGTTCAAGGCTGCCCTGGAGCAGAGGACAGAACTCAGGCCATGAAAGCCTGTCTGCAACCTGCCCATCCTTCTCCATCTCTGTTAATAGACCTGCAGAACACAGTCCGCTGACCATAGGGAGTGAGTTGCAAACACAAAACCAGATGTGAACAGAACAAGGGAGCAGCTTAAAATGGTGTAGATAAATTAAGTGAAATAGAGAGGTCTTATACGTTTGAGTGAATGCAATGTGATGAAATGATGTGATAAAATAATTCAATTACAACCTACTATAAGACAATGAAGTTAATGATGGGTAGAGTGATAGGATTTTAGGAGGAAGCTATTTTAATTTATGGTAGAGATGGCAAATTTCAAACCTGGCTTGATTTCTGAATATCCATGAAGATCTTGTGTATTATCTGTTAGGAAAAAAAAAAAAAGAGAAAAATTAGTTATGACTGCCTCCTCACTGGAAAAGAAAATGTACCTTTTTCATTTTCATATTCAGTCACTAATAGTGACATGTTTAGATAAATATAAAGACTATTTGACTATTTGTTACTTTTTTTTTTTTCTTTCTTTTTCCAGCTTTTAGGGCATACTTCTTTAAGCTATGCAGGGAAGATAGTAATTTTTCAGGGGTTAATTTTCTTCATGGTTACACCCAACACTGGAATATGCAACATGAAATCTGAGGAAGCCTTTCAACCTGGCTATAACCTTCATATCTAACTACTGAACAGAGTTTTTGTCTTTTATAACAAAAAAATTACTTTGGAAAGAAGTCCTGTAATTTATGAAGCAAGTAGTGGATTTGGCACTATCTCTGTTTTTATCTGAACTCACTTTAAAATCTGAAACTGAATGGAAAATGATAAATAATGTATATGAATTTGAAAAAAAAAAAAAGGTTATGGTATCCAGGGAGAAAACGGTATATTTTCCACACATCAATCAATTTCATGATGTCTATTGCCCATTTTAATAACATAAGTGTCACTAGTGTATTTATTAATAGGAGAACATTTCAGCAGAGCTGGCAAACAAGCAGCCTCCTCTAGTATCTCTGAATAATTCAAGCACCAGTATCTCAAAAGTATTCATGATCATCTTAGTCTTTGTAAGTATAGGGATGGGGCATTCCAGAAGCTGATGTCCATGTTTGACTTTTTAAGAAGCTTCACTTAAATCTCTTCACCATCCAGACTTAAAACCTATTTCAGTGGTGCAGAAGTTCTACATACAGTTTGCTATGTGATAGTCAGGACATTAAGAGAGTTCTTATTATCAGTGGTTCATTCTTTTGAATGAAGTAATTTGGGCCGCTCTGTAATAAATTGGGAAGAAAATAGAGCTAGTTTGGTCAAGGAATTTTTAATATTTTCTGTCATGTAGTTGGAATCAGATTTCACCTCATTCTTCTAAACAGAAATAAGAAATAAATTCACATTCTCCACTAATGCCTGGGCAAAGAGCTATTTATTCACTAAACATGAGTCAGATTTTATCAAACTGAAGTATTCAATCAAAAATATTGGTGGATTACATTGAGAAACTTCTTTGGTCTTATGTGAGATATCAACATCTTTTATGACTGTGCCAGCTTTGCACATGAGTGATCAGTTTACAGTCAGTGCTGTTTCCCAATTAGAGAAGCTCTGAGTAATTGAGTAGTCTTTTCACTGGACTATCCATTATCACCATTCTATTCCACTTTAGTGAAACTCAGGATTCCCTGAAAGAGCTACTTTCAACTTTCTTCAAATAATCTTCAAAGAATATTTTTATCTGGACAGAGGAAGATCACATTGCTTTACAAACTGGCTCATTAAGTTGGTATCTGGACAGGGTGGTGGGTGAGAGGGCTACCTGAGGTGGGTATAAATTTAACAAGTTTAGCTGTTGCTTTGCTCTCCTGCACTTTCTCATCTCTAATTTAATCTGAGTCTGAATCTGCTCTCAATGTCATCTCTGGATAATGAGTGATGTTAGCTCACAGGCATCCATGTCCTCACAAGACTACTTTGTTTCTATGGCTGCACTGCTGACCCCACTGAGACAAAATTAAACACTCTTTAAGAGTGCACAGCTGGAACATTTCTGCAGTCTAAAGCAGTTCATCAGGATGCAGGTTGTAATAGGTGATTGCTATGCCTCCAAATTACTACTGGTTGTTCAGGTATCTACCAGACAGACTGAACAAAAATCACAAAACACAGTGAACAAATCTGACTCAAAATCACTGGCACTTTTTTGATGGGTTCAGCCAGTATTGGGTGGCATCCTAAAAGCCCAGTACTGTGAAGGATGTGGCCATGAGCCTGATTGCCTGTGTTTAAGTTGTGCTGCTGAAATAAGATGGACTATTCGCAAGTTTAGAGATACCTGTTTCTTTAGATAACTTGCTGGAAAGTGTCATAATAAAATGTATGGAAGTGCACACACACATGCTCATTAAAAGAAAATCTTCCATATCGAATTCCATATGTGTACATGTCCATGTAATATATTTGAATTTTTAAACTACAGCATCTGCATAATGAGAAAAATTATCATTTACCTCTTACCATCACATTTTTTCTTCCCAGGCCAAACTACTAGAAGTAACAATATTTGTTATTTTAGAGAGCATGGAGATGGACCATTCCTGTACTGAGACCCAGATCAGAGTTGCACACACTACAGAGAAACTAAGATTCTTCTCTACTGTACATAGGCCAAAATGTGTGTGTGTTTCACCTTTTTACTGAAGCAAACACAAATCCCAAACCACTGAGTGACTCAATGTACCTGCTCAAGTACTTGGCACTTGGAAATATGGACATAATTTCCTCTGATGTAACATTATTAATTTTTCTGGTAGTGTAACTGGCAGAATCCAAATGTCAGCCCAGACCTGGAACCTGTGAGCTGGCACTGCAACATATTGGTTTAGCTACTGGCTCTTGGGGCTTTCAGTTTCCCAGTTGTCCCTTTAGGCTTCAGTGGCAAGTAACAAGAATAAATTTATGGCAAACTGAAAGGGTACCAAATGATAAATGCATTATATTTTGGGTTTACTCTCTCAGGTGTTAAGCTAAGGTTACAAATATAGTATATATGCCTTTTTATGTGTAGTCTTTTTACTGTGCTGTCAGAAATGTTCAGAAAATTCAAACATATCTAAGCAAATGAAAAATATTTCTGCCAATTCCCAGTGCAGCTGAACCTTTTCAGCTTCATTTAACTTCTTCTACAAATCAAAAGCAATTTTCAGAGGAGATAAACGATTTTCACTGCAGGAATGCCAAATTTTCTCAGATAAAATGGGCAACTTTTTGCTGGAGACAAGTACATTAAAAAAATATGCTGTTTATTCTACCACAAAAATTATCAAGTTAAAAGCCTTTGCAATGATTAAAATGGCAAATATTTTATATATTTATGAGAAAAAAACTGTGAAAGATATGTTTGTTGCAGTGCTGATAAAATAATGTGACATTTCTGGAAACATTTCCTGAGTGTCCAAGGATAAAGTAGGTAGGTATAGGCAAAACTGTCTCTTCCCTTATAACCCATCAGTAGAGGGAAGGAAGGCTGAAGAGTCATGCACCAAATAAGCTCTTTACCTTAAGCTTTTCAGCAAACAAGGGCTTCACAAACAGTGAAGTGGGTGCACAGTGTGTTCAACGTATCAGAACCAGTGTGAAAGCACATGTGCTTTGTACATTATGTTGGCCTAGAATTAATAAGGAGGGAGAACAGAAGTACAGAAGTCTCTATTCCATTTGAAAACTGCAATACTAAATACTGCTCTTTATTTAAACCAGAATACAGATGCACAGTCTAGCCCATAATATATATATATATATTTGAAAAAATTTAAAACCATAAATTCAATATTTATATTGTCATTTTTTGTTAAAAATTCTTTATTTGGTCCCAGTAATACACCAGTTAGCTAATTACTTTAAATGTAATAGATATCCTCAGTGTTTGTATGCGTTTAAAAATCTAATCTGTGTATTTAATTTTGCTGTGTCATTAGCTGCAGTACTAATTATGCTTTGCTATAGTAGCTGACCTCTTTCTGAAAAAAAAAAAAAAAAGTTGACCAGATTGACCTCTTTCTGAAAAAAAAAAAAAAATACTTTTAAGTTATTTTTCACTCAGGAGCAGAGAAATCTCTTCAGTACAAAATCAAAACATCTCTGATACCTATGTATATGTTCTGAACAGGAGAAGCATAACTTCTAATAGTGTCATTGACATAACTTTCCACATTAAAGCAAAAGTAGATCATAATGATTAATATGGTTTTTACTGGACAATTATGGGACCTCAGACTTCAAAGGACAGTGATTACAACAGTGAAGAGTAATACAGCTTCTGTCTGATGATAAACACACATATTTATAATCTCCTTTTAAATTTATATGTACCACACTCATTCAGTGAGTAAGCACAGAGAAAGGACTATGAATTCCAGAAAATAAGGTCAACAGTAGTTCGACCTCTGGATCATTTCCTTAGTGTAGTTTTCTTAAAAAGACTGTGATTTCTCATTTACTCTGGCATAACCACAGTTTCTTAGCTCATACACAGATCAGATCAAATCCTTTCAAAATTAGTCTAACAGTTATTGTTATTCTGTGGAGGGCAAATGTGATCCTAATAGAATGTTACAAGAGTTATTACTAATAATAATCAAATCCTGCAATACACTCCAGGAGTCCAGGAATTATTGGATCCTATTGTAAGCTCTAATATGGAGACATAGTCATCCCATGTTTTCTCCTCCCACACATACTCAGCTAAAGCATCTCTCACATACAAAAGATACAAAGATTTTTTTTATTTTGCTAAGGTCATTTACCATGTGCAAATTCCTCCACCTGGGACGACAGAATCAAAGAGCCCAGTACAGGCTTGGATCTGTGTGTCTGGGCAGCAGCCTTGCGGACCTGGGGGTTTTGATGGACAAGGAGCTGAATGTGCATCAGCAGAGCAACCACTGCAGCAACAAAGGCAGACTGGATCCTGGGCTGCATCCCCAGGGATGTTACTGTCAGAGATAAAGATGTGATCATTCTGCTCTACTCAGCTCTGGTCAAGCTGCACCTGGAGTGCTGTGTCCAGTTCTGGTCCCCACAATTCAAGAAAGACACAGACAGACTGAAGAGGGTCTAGAGGCAGGCTGCAAAGATGATCAAAGGGCTGGAGAACCTGCCCTATAAGGAAATACTAAGGAGTTAGGTCATTTGTCCCTGAAGAAGAGAGGGGGTCCTCATCAGAGTACTTAGAATATTACAGTACTTAAAGGACAGCTACAAAGAGGACAGAGGTTCTCTCTCAACAAGGAGACACATGAAGAAGACAATGGACAACAGGTGCATGTTTCACTGTGAGAGGTTTCATCTTGATGTAAGAAAGAAATTTTTTTCAATGAGAACACTCAGTCTCTGGAACAACCTCTCAAGGGATTTGGTAGGGTCCTGAAATGCTGGGGTTTCAACCCCAAACCCCAAATTAAGGCTGACATATGGGTGATTCCCACAGCCCTTCACAAAGAGGGGGTGAGTTTACCTTTAGGCTTCCCTCCAGGGTGCGGCGGCCTTGCAGGGAGATCCATTGGGTAAATGAGCCCCAGGTGTCCTGCACTGAGTAAACAAAGGTCAGGTGTCCCACTTAGGGATAAAAGCTAGGACCACTTGCAGGCAGGGGCAGTGTCTGTCTGTGAGGTGGATGTGCTTTGTAGAGTTTTCTGCTGGGGAAGGACCTCCTGCCTCCCTGGGACTGGGCTCCAGTCAGGTCTGGCTTTTGTAAATGTGGGCTGTGTAGAGATTCAGTATGTGGCTTCCTTGGTCATGCATTTGGCCAGTTAACCTGGTTGTCTCCCATCCCTTCAGTGGGAGCCTGTATTTCCCTGTTGATTCCACCCATTGTTGGTTGTGCAGTGTTGTTGTTGGGATCATTGGGATTCATGTGGATTATGTATAACCTTATTGACTTGTTTGTACCCCCAGTGGTGACCTGTGTACTGACCTTTTTGTGACAAATACAATCTAGTTACTTGTTCATCTTTATGCTGGCTGTGTCTTTTAAGCTAGGCATAATAATGATAACTGGCAAAGCAGGTCCCCATCACTGGAGGTTTTAAGACTAGATTGGATGAGATGCTAGATAATCTCACCTAGGTTTGCTTTCCCATGAAAGCTTGAATTAGATGATCTTCTGAGGCTCCTTTCAACCTGGACTTTTCTATGATTCTGTAAAACATTTATTCCCTGAAAGTCAATGAGTAACTGCAGTACATAGCTAAAGGCTTGAATCAGAATAACAAAGATTTGGGTTGAAAGGTCCCTATGGAGGTTGTCTAGACCCACCTTGTACCAATTAGTGCTAACATCAGACTTCTCAGGACCTTTTCTAGTTAAGGTTCAAAAAACTCAAAAAGAAAAAAATTCCATTTTCTCACTACATTGAGCTTGACCACTCCAGAATTTAATCTTTTTTCCTCGTGTCTAGCAGGGATTTCTTTTGTTGCAGCTTGTGACCATTGCCTCATTCTTCCAGTGGGTATCTCTGAGAACACCCTGGCTTTGTTTTCTCTCCAACTCCTTTCTCCATACTTGAAGACAGTAATTAGATATTCCCTGAACCTATTTTCTTCAGGATGAACACACCAGCTCTCCCAGCTTCCCTTTGTAAAATATATGCTCTGTGCACCTAAACATCCTGGTGGGTGCCTGCTGGACTGTCTCTCATTTGTTGATATTGCTCTTGCACTGGGAAGGGAAAAATCAAAACCAGGATGCAATTTTGAATACATAGCCTCACCACAATGTCAGGCAAAAGGGAATAATCATTTTTCTCAAACTGCTGCTTATGGTTCAACCACTGCAGCCCAATGTGTTTTCAGCTTTCCTTGCAGGAGCACACTGTTGGCTTGTGTTCAGCCACATAAATAGGTTTAACCTTACTGTCTTGCATATCAGGGAAACCATAGTGCAGCTGCAGTCATAATCATATTTTGGACCTGCTAGCAGAGCCTAAATAACCTGATTTAGAGCTAGTTAAGTTATGTTTTCAAAAGTAGAAGTCGTGTATCATGCATTTACCCCGAGTCTCAGCTACTGCAGCAAGAGGCTGCAACATACTGACTTGAAGACAACATCACTTTGTTGGCAAAAATACATGGAGAAAGGCAGCACATGTGATCCAGGTGATGCTCAGCCACTTTGGAAAAAGGCATGCTATGCAGCATGTGACATTGAGAGTGCTGAGAAGTGCTGATGAGGGACATTGCTCAAAGTCAGACAACTCCTGACTTGCTCAAAGTCAGACAATTCCTGACACAAAGTCAGACAATTCCTTGACAAGCTCATCCAGTCCACCTCCTTGCCCCAAGGCAGTCTCAGCCGACCCCATCGCTCTTGGCTAATGTTTGTCTCCCCTGCAGTTAAAAACCTCTTATCTGGCAGGTTCTCCAGGCAGCTATGTCCTTGCTGCCCTACCTTTACAGTTAGAAATAAATTCCTGATATCTAAGCTGATACCAAGCCATCATTTTAGGCTTCCAGAAGAAGATATTTGTTAAGATAGACATATCTGTGTAATGTGATTTAGGAGCAGCTGGCCCTGCCTTCGAGCAACTTCCACAGACCAAATGACATCTCGGGGGCCTTTTCAGCCTCACGTGCCATGTTTTCTCTGATTATTGTGCTGCTTTTGGGAAAATTATCTGACAGCTAAATCATCTGGAAGTTGTCTTTTGGCATGAGGCTGAAGGGAGCACTAAAAGATGACAGTGAGGAAAATGCCATATTGATGTAGCAAAGGTTAAAAACATGCAGTAACAGTGACCTTAGGATGTGATTTTTATATCCCCCTAGATACTATGTCAGCTCAAGCATGGATGATCTGCTCTTTTTAAAAGATATAATAGTTTGTACTTATACATAAATTTGTACATAGAAAATAATTATAGCAAGCCAGCATTTGGGACTCTTTTATCTAAAAACAGCTCTATATATAACCCCAAAAGAGTGCATTAGTCATACAAACATTTTGAAGGAATGTATTGATGTCCCTAGTCTAACACAGAAAATTTCATTTCAGAGAAAATCTTTTTGGAGCCTTATTGTCATCTCTGAACTAAGTTCACTGAATTGGATCTACCTCAGCATAAAGTTCTTCTACATCATATGAACTGTAATTATTGCTGTTGTGCTAGTGGAAAAAGTACACTACTTCAAAGAGATTAGCAGAATACCCCCTTCTTCTGCTTAAATTATACCTTTTTTTCAGGATTTTGAGGGGCATAATTGCTCTAGGCTTTTTAGCTCTATGGTCAGTCTCTCATATCCTGAATCCAACAGGAAGTCCCTTGGCATGACTGAACCCCTTTGTATTCTGCACTAATTTGATTTCTCTTAGATCAGACATATTCTAAAATTTGAAAGAATTTGGCACAACAGAGAAAATGAAGATGACAGTAATTCAAGGCCACAATAAGATAACACCTACAGGCTAATATAATTGGCAAAATTCATGAAAATTACCTGTGTTTGACAAGCAACATTTCAAAGAAAATGTACAAAACATGTAAAGAGATACTATATATACACCTTTATTTTTCTTTTGATTTTTTTTTCCATGTAGATCTTATTAAAAAAGCAGGTCAAAATGTAAAATATGCCCATAAATTTATTATACTTGGTAGATTGCTAATAATGAGACTACCTTTAATTACTGGTGAAAAAGATACAGGTATTAAAATGCTAACATCAGCTCTTGAGCAACTGAAGTTCTATAAGCGTGCAGTGATTAGTCAGAAACTAAAAAAGCGAGTTGCATTAATTTCTTATTGAATTTTCAACTAAACTCAGACAGACTTACAGCCTCACTGATTTAGAAGATTTTGAATCCAGTACTATATTCTTCTTACTCTGAATTCCCTATTAGACACTTAAAAATATTTATTTTCCCTCACAAAATCTGTTGCATGCACAATAACGTCCACATTTAGTTTCTCAAACTTGGAACGGATGGTATAACAGACTGCAGAAACAAACACTTTTATTTTGCAAAAGTTATTCCATTATATAGCAACTAAGAGGTGAAGATGGTGAATGAGCTGTGAGTTTGAATGTTACCATCGCCTATCATTTTGTTGTTACATGCCATCAGGCAGACAGGCAGGCAGCCCTGGATGGACAAAGACACCAAAGAGCTGCAAGTGAGGCTGCTGAACTTGAATGAGGTATGCAAAATCCTTTGAGGATCTGAGATTTAGGGCTTTATCCAGACCTCTGACATTTTAGCAGAATACTATTTTTTCCTTTGTCCTCACCCTTTGCTTCCTTCGGTTGCTTAAATAACTGAAGCCTTGTGAATAGAAATTGGCTTTAGGAGCAAACTACTTCTCATCTATATTTATGCATATTTAGAAGGCAACCATCCTTAGGTAGGAAGCCACTGCAGTTTCAGGTTGCAATTCACCTGCTCTGTGGTGCATAGTTTGGGTTGAGGTTGCCATGTGTTTGACTGGGTCACCTTCCCTTTGCTGACCCCAGTAGGGCACCTAGATGATTATACTGTAAAAGTGCCAGTATTCCCACTGAGCACCACTACCAAGACCACCTGGATATATAGCAGCCAACTGGAGCCGTTACCCTGGTCAGGAATACGAGGCAGGTCAAAAGGCTTAAATAAAATGAAGTGTCACATTTTGTATGTTGTGGGTTGGCTTCAAAAATATTTCCAAAGAATATTGTAATATTGCAGTGAATATGGATATGAAGGCACCAGTGTGCTACTTTATCAGTTCCCATTTCACAGTATTAATTGCTACTTATGAGGCCCTGGATAGCTCAGTCCTCATTGAATGCCTTAGCAAGCTAATGGTTGGTACAATTTAAATTAATTAAGCCACATTAAATATTCATAGCCAAGATTTTTAATATTGTAGTCTTAAAACAGGGATTGTACTAACAGATTTTTTTTAAACTGATAAGAAGTCAGTGCAGAATGCAAGACCTTAGTAGTGACTCTCTTGCTCAGCTACCAGACTGTTCATATCACAGTCTGTCACAGCAGATTGCCAGTGCCAACCGGAGACTGAAAGTTTTACTTGATTTATAGATTTCTTCTAAGTAGCAAAAAAGCCACTGTACCTTCTGTGCTTCAGCATGCAGATAGCGCATGAAGTAAGAGAATCACAAGACAAGACTTGAAACGTGCTTAATTTTTGCAAGCCTCTCTTCCTGTTTGCTTACAAGAAGTCTGCTTAACAAAAGTTGATCTTTCAGAACTGGTATATGACATACTAATAACAAGTTAGCAAGTAACAAAGTAATTTTCTGTCGTCTAAATACAATACTTAATGCAAAAATAGATTTTTCTAAAACAAGTAACTTTGAGAGCTACATGACTGAGTAATGAACTACTTAATTCTGAGAGTACAGGTTCTATTGGAAATTATAATTGTTAAATTAATTGTTAAATTAACTAAAGGCCTAGAAAAATTAACCTAATTTCCTGTTTAGGCTCAAGACCAAAAGTTGAGACAATAGGGGCAGATAAGAACTTGAAACATACTAAATATTTCAAAATTTAAGAAAACTTAAGTACAGACTGGATCCAAAATCCACCTACTCTGGTAACAACAGAAATTTGTAACATCCCCTCATGATACAGATTTGCTTTACTGTTTTTAATGAAGCCTCATTTTATTTGAACACTATCCATCAAAATCTGAGCCCCACCATTGCTTTTAACTGACCAGAGCAGTAAAATACTGTATATACCTGTGGTTTGCTTAAGGATTTTAGCAGGCACAGCCAGCTGATATAAGGCAGTCTAGGGTGTTTGAGCCTTGCTTATAATGAAGAGTGACATACTAGTTTGAAAAAAAACCCACTTATGTCATTGGAAGGAGGCAGAAGAACATGTAACCAATGAATAGAAGCAGCAAAATAAATGATTGGAGGAAGCACAGAAAACCAAGAATTCTGGAAAAGAGAACTTTAAACTGCAGAGAGGTGAAATGGGGACAATCAAATAATACCAAGGAAAAAAGGAGACGGGCAAAGGGAATTGAGAATGACACTAAACCAGAAAAAAGAGGTTAAAAATAACTTTTCTTCTCCTAAATAAATAATTATTTAGAAGTACAGGGGCATCAGGAAATAATAAAGGCAAATAAAAATGACACAAAGCAAAGAACGAATGGGAAAGAAAACAGACAGAACAACAAAAAGGGAATGACATATTGATTTAGTAGAGATAGGAGGGAGAAAAGCAATGAAAAATGTCCACATTTTGTGTTTAGATAGTGATACATATTTTTAGTAGAAGTTTAATCTTTTGTGGCAGCCATAATTTTGCAAAATAGCAATCTGCATCCTAAATATCTAGTAAAAGCAGAAGTACTGGTTTACAGTCTTTCAGAGAATACATACCATGTGTCATAAATTATGACATTTTTCAGCATGATAGCTGTCATCAGTCTGTTCAGAAATTCAGTGATTAAGATTTAGCTAAAGCCTGTGTAAATTTTATAACACTTATGTGGCATTGCGCTCGTTCAGACATGGTGATTTTTTAAATGAATGGCTGACACTTGATGATATCCTGAAATCAATAACCTGAAACACCAGCCAGAAAGTGGAAGAGTAGTAAAAGAATTGGTTTGCTCTGTAGCAATTATTGCTATGTCCTCTCAAATAATGAGTTATGCATCACACCATCTCTCTTAGTAGGAGACTAAGATGGAAATGAAACTGGCACCCTAAAAGTCTTTGAAGTCTAAAATAGTAGGATTAAATCCTGTTGAAGCTCTTGGACGAGAAGCTTGACTAAGAGCAAATCATAGATTCTCTACTGCTGTCATAGTATCTTTCCTCTAACATTTATTGTTTTATTTGTTGTTATATTAAGGAATCATTGCAGGCTTCTCATTGGACATTACTTAAAAACATGATGTATTGGACTAGTAACTCCAGAAGAAATAAAGCAACACTTTACTGCCCTGAAGAGCTTAACCTCATGACACCTGTTGGCCAAAAACTTTTGTGCCAAAAAATATCCAACAGTCAATAATGACATCAAAACATGTATGTTTTCTGTAAAGTAGGATTTAGATAAACATCTTTTAAAGTTCAGCTAATATTATATTCAACCAAATTGTGATGACATTCTCTCCCAAGAAGAATAAATACCATGATAATCTATTTAGAAAGTATGCATTCCTTCTTAATTCTCTGCAGATGAATATAAAAAATCTTGGTTTGTTGAGATGTACTAGACATTTCCCAAATATTTAAGTAAAAGGGCTTCATTCATGATTGGTTAAGTTGGGCACAAGAGTATTACTAAAATGGTAACTCTATAGATTTTTTTGTCTGCACTAAGCTTCCCAATTCTCTCTTCAAACATTTGAATAGTGCGATTAGCATCTTCATTTAGCAAGGGAAAATGTTAAAATTCAGTTGAAACTCAACTAATTTTAAGCATTATGGAAATTAATATGCAGCTTCCTATAGAATAGAGTTAATCAAGCTCTTATTGTGATATCTGCATATATTTAATTATAGCAAGTTACACTGCACATTTCATAGAGAAGTTTGTAAGGCTATGCAGAGCATGGCCATCATCATTAATTGAAGACTTGTCTGAACATTGTAAGGTCCTTTTTTGTACAGGACTCTAGAATTAGGAATCAGATTGCTACCAAAAATAAAGATTCCTTCCAAAAGAAAATAAAAGTATCCAGCAAAAATATTATTTCTATTAATAATTAATTTTGTAGCTTTTTTTAGCCTACTATCAAACTGCTTTAGTATTACTACCTTGTTATCAGGTTGTTTGTACCAAGTTTGTATACATTTTCTGTTGTGGGTTGGTTGGGGTTTTTTCCGTATGGTAAACCTGACAGCTGTTGTTTTGTTGAAAGCTTACTCTTTTAAAATTACCTAGCACTGTGCTGTGCCTCTGCTGCACATCCAGTGAAATGGGAATGAAGGCAAGGTGCTACTCAAAACAAACAGAAAGCTGTTATAATTTCTTGCTCGGCAGCTTCCACTGAAAAATGGAAAAGGTCTTTGCAATCCAGTTACACAGTTACAGTCTATGTCCTGCAGCAAATTCAGAGCCTCAGGACAGTTGGCCAGCTCTTGCTCTCAGAAAGGCAAAAAGCTAGGCTTCCCTTTCATTCAATCAGAGGTTAGCGGTCAGTATCTTGGTTTGTTCCTAAGATATAAACATGTTGAAGAGGAAAATGGTATGTTACATTTAATTCTGTCACTCTCGTGAATACTAAAATGCAATGGTTTGAGTAAGACTTTTCTTCTCACTGGTTTTCATCATATTTTTTTCTTTATTTGCTTTGGGGACAAAAAAAGGCATAATAATAGAGATCCAACAGTTCATATTTAAAGACCAAAACAAAACAAAACAAAAAAAAAAAAACAAAAAAAACCCTGTATTATCAGCTTGTGAAAGAGAATAAGTGAGTATGTTTTTCACATACTCCCTTAGATGAAAACATATGGAAGCAGAGTGATTCAGGTCATAAAAACAATTTTGAACCTCTGCCTAAGGCGGGTCTGCTGGCAGGGAACAGAAGCAGAGGCATGCCTTTCCAGCTCTTAGAGTAACTCCCGTGTCACTTTGATGACCCAATAGAAGATTAAGTTATACATGGATGGTCTCATGACTTCAGAAGAGCTTATGGTGCTGTTAGAAGGAGATTTCTAGAAAATAAAAATGTCTGCTCCACTGAGGAATATATATGTTCCTCTTCATCTATGCCACATAAATCTGGAATTAAAGATGTGAAAAAGTACATAATGTAAAGCCAGCATCCCTGTTGACGTTAAAGTGAACAGCTGAACTGTTGAAAAAAATAACAACGGCAAATTTAAAATTCAGCTGTCATATTGATGAATTGCATTAATTTATGTGCGTACAGATCTCAAGAAACAGCAACAGAATCAGACAAGAACAAAACAGAACAGTAATTATGTAGAACCTCAGAGTATATTGAGAACTATGAACCACAGACCTAAGGTTTATTTATTTAATAAATTCCTACATTTTACTTAATATTTCAACTCCTCTGTGTCAGATGCTTCATAGAGGCATAAGGAATAATTTCTGAAGGTACAGTGGATCAGTGAAACTGTGAATAAAGGAAAAGAACAGGCCTATATATCTGCTATACACATTACACAGAACTCAGCTGTACTGCAGGTATAATAATATTAATGGACAGATAAAAATGAACTGTAATATATGTATCTTTATATATGTTATAAATTCTTTTTGCTTTGCTATCCAACAGTTGTTGGGAAGGACATCTGCATGGAATAGACTGACTACTATATACTACTTCAATGAAGATACCAGTTTTGAATGTCGAGAGACTAGAAACCCATTTCAAATACTGTAGTATTCCCTACCTAACAATTCGAAGCTAAGTATTTAGCTATTTCAGGAGAATAATTTATTTTTGTTGTATTCCCTTAATCATAAATTACATTTGGTGTCTTTTCTGGATAAAAATATTCTATTGTTTAATTAAAAGTTATTACTGAGGGATTTCCAAAGAAATATTACTGTGGCTGAGAACTTCCTTTTTTGACCTTCCCAAGACACATAAATGCCCTACACATTTTCCTGCAGATAGGACAGAAAGCCCAACAGATTTCACTTACAGAGTGTCTTATTTTCTTTGTTTTGTTACATAAAGAGAGGCAGTTTTGTTGAGGAAAAGGGTAAGCTTGATCAGCAGATCTTACCAAACAAGTTGAGATTCATCAATTCCCTGCCCCACAGCTATTGTAACCTCCTTGGATTTCAGAAGATAACCTGAAAACAAGTTTTGGGATCACTGCCCGCTAATCCTGAACAGACGCTGCCTTTGAGTAAGGAGAAATACCCATTTCCTACTCTGAATGACTACATTCTTCCACATTTTCTAACAGAAATGTTTGCAGATATCTTCAGAAAATGATGTCGTAGAGATCTGTGAGCAGTCTGAGGTTTTTTAATTTGTTTTTAACTTTTTTACACAGAAAACTCTGCCACGTAAGAGAAAATTTAGCCAGCAGCTTCAACACTTACAAAGATTTGGTCAAATTCTGTGAAAAATTCTCTTTAGTCAAGTTAAATGTCTATAGAGAGGAAGGGAAACATTCAATAAAAAACAGTAGTAGCAGCTGTGTACCTTAGTAGGTTTCTTGCATTCCCTGGTGTCTACTCTCACAGATGGGGTATTAGAAAAGCAAAACATTCTTGATGATGTTCAGTAACTTGTGGTATATTAATAGCTAATAACTTCTCAGGTTCATAAAGTCTCTAGTAACACTAGGCACTATTATCAAGTAACAGAAGAAAGATTTATGGAAAAGATTAGGATAGGATAGGATAGGATAGGATAGGATAGGATAGGATAGGATAGGATAGGATAGGATAGGATAGGATAGGATAGGATAGGATAGGATAGGATAGGATAGGATAGGATAGGATAGGATAGGATAAGGAGAGAAGAACACTCAGACATCATAATGAAGTCAAGTTTCATAGTTTTAGCTCACACTTAAAAATTAACATTAAATTATATAGAAAAATATCCCAAAAGGTAGCTTTTCAGAAAGTCATGATTCAATAATGCAGTTTTATTTAAATATAATATTGTAAAAGTCTATCAAGTGGGAAAGACCACTACTAAGGCTAAGCAAATATTCAGAGGGATGATTTATATCAGGAAACTATACTAGGATCATGTTGCAAAAAAAAAGCAATTCAGAAATTACAAAGCATTGTTTCTTTCCACAGGCTCAGTCCAGCACATTTGAGTCATCTCGGTAACATGAGCTAAAGTTCAAGCTTAATTAGAGAAGTCCAGGAACCACTCCCAAAGTATGTCACTGCTGTGACTTCCTAGAAAAGAAAAAGAAGGATCTTGCTGACTATTAAGTGTTTTTCTTCACATAAGATGTTGCACTAGGCTGTGATACAGAAAATATGGGGCAGAGCTCCAGAGGTGCAAACTTTAACGCTTGGGTTACAAATGCTGGTATAAGAGCATTGTGTTTCAGGGAAGACAATACCTCCCAACATATCTCAGTCCACTTCATCAAGTATTTCAACCATATTTTTGTCTTGACAAAAAATGACATGGACTGCTTTTTCACTTCCTTGCACACTATCAAAGTCTCGTTGCTGGCTGACAGATCCTGTCTTAACAAAAACCAGATTTTGGCAGGATGAAACACTTTATAAAGTCAGTTGAAACAATCATAATTAATACAACAGCAATTTTGAACTATTGGGGATATAACATGAGGCAGTTGTTGATATTGTAGCTTTAGATTATGTTCAATACTATGGGTTCTGATATATTCATCAACACTTCTTTGTGACCTATTATAACCACAGGGATTCTCATTCATTGAAACTAGACTCATTGAGAGTCAAATTTATATTCTCTGTGTAGGTGAGCCTAGTTCCTAATCCTAAATCCTGGACTGGCCATTTCAGAGCAAAAATTTGAAGTTTGCAGAACAAAATTCTTCCAGTGGTGATCCAATTGTTACCGGTTGCAGCTTGCTAGTCTCTTACAAAATGTTAAATTCCTTTCTCTTCAAGACAGTTCAGTTTACAAGAGATAATATAGTTGTAGATGATGGGTCACAACAAAACCATGACTAAAGTGGAGCCACCTCTTCCCCTCACCACCATAATTTTGCTGTAGGCATGGTCTTTTGGAAAGGGCATTTTGCTACTCTTGAGGATCCTCAGCATGGCTAATACAGACTCTCACGATGTTGCAGGGTAAGGGACAGCAGGGCCCATCTGTAAGTGCAGGGCACCTGAAGAGGGTGGAAATTTCACCCTCAAGCATTTCTCCAAGATAGAAAATACCCACAATAATTGTAGCACATTATAAAAGGTGATAGACAAAGACTGTAGGAAATATGTCAGCTTCAAAGAGAAGGGAAGAAAATAATTACAGACCCATGAGACAGACTGATGTTTGTCCAATTGTTTTTCCGAGTGAAGCCTAAATCGAAAAAGACTACTTTTTTGGTGCTTTTGAAGCTCAGTGACTGCAAAGTCTTAAAGCTTTAGTAAGAAAAAGGAAACAGTGCCACCTAACCGTGGAAACTGTACTTTTTAGGTATTAAAGATGAATGAACTAATATTTTGTATTTTAAAGTTTGGAGGGGGGTGATACTTTGTGAACTTTTACCTATAAGTAACATATTGCTAGTATGTGTCCTTTCTAAAATCATTACTGGGAGACTCCAGTTTTTAGTACAAAAGTTTTCTTGACCCCACTGCATGTATTAAAAAACTGTTTTTTCATTGGAAAACAACTAATTGGAACAGGATTCATACTTAATTGAGGAGACAATGTATGGTCAGACCATGTATGATGATGCTTAACTTTAAATTCACTAACTACTCACTTTTAAACTGAATAGCTATATTAAT
Source organism: Athene cunicularia (assembly GCF_003259725.1). Lineage (NCBI taxonomy): Eukaryota > Metazoa > Chordata > Aves > Strigiformes > Strigidae > Athene > Athene cunicularia. The sequence continues at coordinate 100,055,425 of NW_020799095.1, read as the reverse complement.
ATTAACAGACATGTGCATTCTATCATTTTCTGATGTTCTTTCCATCGGTATTTGTTTTCAAAATGATCACTTCTGTATTACAAAAAGCAAAGCTTGTTGTGACTAATTACCACAACAGTCCCTCAGCTGACAACAAAATGAGAATTTTATGAAACTTTCTACCATAATGACAATGTAAGTTGCAGTGCCAGGTGAATCTATTCTTAGGTAACTATCGGCAGTGTAAATGCTGATCCAGACCTGAGTTATATGTCTGTAGGCTCATAGCCCAGTTTCCAAAACCATTCTCACCACAGGTACCCATGAAAAGACCATGCACAGAACTTATGAGCCTACCGCAAGTATCCAAGTGCCTGCATGAAAAGCAGTGAAGAGGAAATACTTCCAAAAATTAATCAGAACATGAATTTTAAAGTTCAATGAACATCACAAATACTAAACTAGCATCATATCAATGAAAAGAATGTTTGTACTCACTTTTAAAAGTATCTACTATAAATTCAAATGTATAAACATATTTTGAGTCAGTTGTTTCCTGATTGCAACAAAGTGAAGATGTGATGTGATTGGCCCTGGAGTTATATATGTGTTGCCCTGAGGAGGAAGTAACCATCAGCTCTTTCTTGACATTTATTCTGGTACCTTCTCTGAATCTGTTGCTTATCTTCTCACACATTTCTTAATGTCATAAAACCTCTCACAAAAAGAGGGTGAAAATGTGCAGCAAAATGTCCATCAGCTGAAACCAAATTTATTTTTTTTTTAAACAATGAATAGTAGGCTCTCAAGCATGGGACTTTTAAGTACTTGCTATGGTGTTTCCATTGTAAACAAAACTTAATCTCAGTGTCGTTTTGCTGTCTAATGGTGTTATAGATGAGAAACTCTTCAAAGGCTAGAATCCATCAGACACTTTCAACTATCATTAAAACATTCAGAAAAGTGTTGCATATTCCACAACATTTAGAAGAACTACACTTGAGTCTGATGCTAAGTGTGAGATAAGGTATCATCCCACATTTGGCATTTGATGTATGCTCTTCATCCAGTACAGAAATTTGCCATTATTTATCTTTGAATTTTTAGCTTGACAGAATAACACCAGTAAAATATTTCTATTAGTTGTGTTCTTTCTATATGATGTTTTTTGAAAATTTCTCTTTTTACTTCAGAAATGTGCTGGGAATAAAGTAAACACACAGTTCTGGGGCTTAATCCTTGAAAGTTTGCATTGTGCCTAAAACCTAGGGCAACCTCCACTTATTTCTGCAATGCAAATGGCATGAATAAAAACCTGCCTGTTTCAGGGCTGTGTACTTTGAGTATGAAATAGCCATATATGTATATAAGAAAAGAGCAAATTGTGGCTGTGGAAACAGAAATCATAATCTGTGCAACTGTTTGTGAAGGAGATTTTATTCTCTCCTAGAAGTACTAAACTGTTTGGGTATTTTTGCAATTTCATGCTACTTCAAAAGTAAAAAGAGATACTGTCTAATGCAAATGATAATTTTATCATTAAAATTAAAAAGACAGAAAATGTTACTATTTTATTCAGTTTCTGTATTAGGTGTTAGCTAGACTATTGATGTACACACAGAAAAGTCTTCCCTTGGACTGGAATTTATTTTATTGCTTTTCTTCTTCAGTTAATGTTGGAAAAATGGAGCAAAAACCAGTTTGTGCTGAAGTGCGGGAAGTAGTGAAGAAAGTAATATTTCAACAAATTATGATACCAGTGTTCAAATGTATCACACCTCAAACAGTGGTGTTGGAATGTCACTTTGCTCTTCCATCTTGCTCTCGCACTTGCAGCCCCACACATCCCCTGCATCTGTATACACACACACTCAAACACAAAAACATTTAGTCAATCATGGGGTAATAAAAACAATTACAAGAGATAGAAGTGAGTGTCACACTCCTTAAAAAGGATTTTAAAATAATATAATATACGTGTATATGTACATACATGCACACACATATATATATACAAACACTGGAATATATCTTGGAATATTTCCTTGTGCTAGGGAAAATAAGAGGTGAGTGCTATCCACAGCAGAAAACAAGATGAGATAAGCTCTATCACCATGATCTGGAAGACATAATGTAATTTGTGTTTTATAGAAAAAAGACACCTGAGAATAAGTGTAATCTTGTGGTACCCTCCTTCCTCTTCTGACTCTCCTCTCCCCACCTAGCACAAAGTGAAACTAACTGGCATCCTGACACAGTCTGCATGTGGCTACTTTTAAAAGCCTTCCAAGACAGCAAAACCCATACAACTCATGGTCTCTCAACTACTTGTCTGGTGCTGCTTTCTGCTTTACTTTCTCCTCTGTAGTACTCCAACATAACAGATGTGCTCACTCTTAACACAGAGTCTTTTGCCTCACCAATTTCATCAACGTTTCATCAAGAGCTGGTTAATATAAACCACCTGTATAAGTACCAAGGGAGACTCAAGTCAATGGTCAGGAAAACTCTTGATATCTTTAGATGTCTCTCTTGTCTTTCAAAAATCAAAGCCACCTACATCTAACGTTTCTAGCGCAATATACATCAGTCACCTCTCATTTTCTCTTGATATATATTTTCTAGATAAGAATAGTAATCTGCATGGATAATTCTATAGTAATGTAATAATAAATGAATTTGCATCCGAAAAATTAGTTTGAACACCACAAGTCAAAGTTAATTGGTTAAGTAGAGGTTGGTTTAGGTTCCTATACTTCCAAAAGTATTTATATAAATTCAGTCTGAAGTAGATCTGAGTTTGAAAAAACAATAAAGAAGAAAAACAATCCCCACACAAGAGATATAATGCCTGTCTTCTCTGCAACCATCTGAACTGATTTAGCACTAAGCAAAAATCAGTTTGTACCTGTAAAGTCCTTGATCTATCCAAAGGTCTGTCTAAAACCAAGTTCAGATCACTGAACATGTATACTTGTCATGTTTACCTTGACTAATAGAACAGAGGATGGTTTTTGCCATGCAGTGGAGAACAGCTGTGCTCTTGAGTGAGAAATTCTAACAGACTGAAACAAACAAAAAAATCAACTTTCATGTAACTTATTTCAGTGTAATTACCCTGATAAATTATTTTGTTGGTTAAAATAAAAACTTTCCTAGTTCTTTTATTTTAAAAGTACCAACACAGACTCAGAATCCCCAGTGTACAAGATTTCGGCACATGGGGATGCTAGGCTAAGTCTTGGGTGTTGGGATTTCATAATACAGTTGTTTATACTATATATTTTCTGCTGATGGCTCTATAAAAGTTTCTGTTGAATTACAGATGTTGCAGTTGTAAAGAGTCTACAGTCTACTGGTCAGATCCCAGGAAATTCATAGACTTTTTGGAGTCAGTGGGATAGAGGTATACTTCAAATGCTTATTATCACTCAGGCTGTGAACCAAATTGAAGACAAGATACAGCAAGAATGCTGACTAATGGCAGCAAAAGGGAAGTGAAAAATAGAACAAAAGATTTCCCTAGAGGTAATACAATAGAGATGGGAAAATCTATGTCAATTTATAGGTTTGGAGCCTCCTGCTTGTCCAGTGAAGCAATCAGAGAGGCAGCTGAACTTTATATTAGAGGACTTCCCATGTGTAAATGGAACCAGTGAGTGACATTTCAGATAGCAAGGCTGAAGTGGAAAAACTAAAGACAAAGGCCCTTATGCTATATCTGTTCTTGGCTGCTGAAATTGTCCTGGTGGGTTTTAGGCAGCTGGACGTGAGTTACAGAAGTCTGAAACTATTCTCAGTCATTATCTAGAACTGGAGAGTTGTGAAGCTGGGAGTTCAACTGCATTATCTCTTCTCACCTTTCAAGCACCTACTATGATTTCAGGTTTGTTAGTCCCAAGAGTGGTGACTGACATTGGATCCACTAGTGACGAGTCTGGCCTCAAGAGGAGCTGCAGGCTGATGCTGTGCCCCCGGTCAAACAAGCCACTACTGAGATCACGAGGCTGAACTTGGACACAGAACTGAGTAGGAGATATAGGGTGGGTAGAGGGTGGCTCAGAGCCATCCAAACATGCCAGGGCTTGTGGAGAGGTCACCTTATTATAAAAGCACTCAGAAGAAGAGCTTCTCTTGTCCTTGGTATGGTTATCATTGAAATCATTAGGAACATTAAGAATTATTCTCTTTCCTAACCTTTCCATCCACTTCTTCCTCATTTTTTTTTTCATTAGTAAGTGCTTGCCTTCCTGCCTTCCCTTCTATTTCATCATGGGCTTTAACATTTCTGTATTTCCAGGACATCTGAATGACAGCCAAAGTAGCATGCATTTTCCTAGATATCTGTCACATCACTTCATATGCATGCAATTTCCAAATGAGATGGTGCTGGTGTTTATCTTTTTATGTGAAGAATCTCTAGAGCTGTAATTTTTCTGTCAAAGCTGCTGGGCGGCTTCTGTTTCTTTTGGGGTTGTTTTTGATGCAGTGACCAAAATTCTGTATGGTCTATTCATTTTGAAAATATGCCAATGATTTCTGTAATACCACTGCCTTTACTGTTGTCTATGCTTCTCTTTGTGCAGCTTGCTAATATCTCAGTAATACAGCCTAATATTCTCTCCAGTAAATATCTGAAAATATAAAGACATACTCCTACTAGAGATTTTCAGCATTTTTGAAAAACCTTTTAAATCTAAATTTATCAAACTTAAAATCTCAGCATCCACTGAATTACACATGTTCAAACAGAGTTTCACTGGCCATTTAGTCAGGGTTCATTTATTAATCTGGTAGAACCAGCTGACAAAGAGTGCTGCTCTCCTTGATAGGCAATTAGTCTTCTCATGTGTACAGGAGGAGTGAGGAGTCTGAAGTTACACCTTAACAACTAAGGTATTTAAACTCTGAATAATTTGGTATGCTCTCCTATGAGGTTATTTAGGTTTTGTCTTTTGTTATAAGCTCTTGTCATTAGTTGCAAAGAATATTTTGATTGATAAAAGAGGGAAAGACTAAATGCTATGCTGTGATATTCAACATGTAAATCTACTGATGAATATATGCTCCAAAATGCCATTAACTATCAAAGTATATTTCTGATTAAAATTCAGTTTCTTCCCGATAAGAAAACAACATGCATTTGTAATAATAATTTGCATTAATACTGGTTTATTGACTGTTTAGACTCATGAATAAACGTGAGGTTCTTGGAACACCCTTCTGAATATGCTGTGTAATCCTTCATCCTTTGTTGCAGAAGGATGCCTACAATCACATTGCATAACCCTTAGGCCTTTTTCTCAGTATCTTTTGGAAACTCTTCCAGCAAACCCACAATATAAGCAAGGGAGAAATCGTGATCATTTTGGAGTAAATCAGAGTTTTGACATGGACTTCAATCAATTCAGGATTCACTCCTTAAGTGATTGCTGTTCAAAAAAATGGAAAGTAACTTCCTCAGGCAGATTAAGCAAGAAAATGTTAAAGCTGCTAATATGCTTTCTTTATGTTTATTGTTATAGTTTTGGCTAGTTTTTAATATGGATAGAATACATTATTTGCTCAGAATAGCATATCTTTCTGTTACTTTATTAATAAATGGATACATAGTTACAGATGCATATGCCCAAAATTATATAGCAGGACTAATTTTGTTAAAGATTGTAGAACTACTGTAATGTAGAACTGCTCTAGACTGCATTAATTCTTATTTCAGAACCTCATTTAAATGAAAATTAGCCCTGCTGTACACCTTGTCAGCCATCTTCTTCATGTTTACCCTAAGGGCCCTTTTACAGTCCTGAAACAATGATAAACAGTGTTCACATGGCTATAGTTCACATATACACTCACATTTCAGTTTTATATTGTCAGAGGGGACTCTGAATGCAGAGCAGATTTTTGTGAAGCAGCCATCTCTTATGGAGTATTTAACATCCCATTTATTCAATGTATCTATGTTAACAGAAGCTTAAAGTATTAATGTGACTCTTGGAAGATGGCTTAGCTGTTATTCATGACACTTTTCTTGTATGCTATATAAAAACAAAATTAGCACAGCTACAGCTTGTTAATATATCTGGCACCAAACATGGATACTGGGGATTACTGGGCATTTTGGCAGCAAAGTACCAATAATGCTGTATGACTGATTTGGTAGACTTGTGATTATCACCCCATGATACCTTCGGAGTTCAATCTGTTAGCCCATTTGCCTACTTAGCAGGTCAGCAACTGGTGAAAATGCTACAGACTTAATATTTTTTCCAAAAGGCAATTCCCTACCAAGATTGGTTCATTGAACTAAAAACTCCTAATTCTTTCTTGGCCAAAAGCTATTAGTGCCACTTAAAGGTTTGAAAACAAAGAGAACAACAGAGAACTGTGTGGCCCATGTTTTTTCCAGAGTCAGTTATTTAGTGCTGGAAGACTAAAAATCAGCACTGACCCATATTTTAGAATGCCACAGTAGTATTGCCACCAGTGTACACTTCTTGCCACAGTGCAGCATTCACAAAGTTTTATTTGAGGAGTCAGTCTGACTCTAAATGATTTAATGCAAGCCCACTGCATACAGACTAGTGTGTTTTTCCAAGGCTCACCCACTGCATACACCACTCTTCCCATTTTCTCTCAAGTTTCCACATACACCGACAAGACTGACAGTACTTCAGCTAAATGCATGTCTGCCCCACCTGTGCAGAGCCCAACAGCACACATAGGCACCTGTCATGTGGACCAATGGCTGATGGATCATGGAAAGAGCCAGGAAAACTGGTAAAAAAAGGAAGAGTGATGTTCCTCAGGGGTGGGTATTGGGACCAGTGCTGTTTAACATATTTGTTGGTGACATGGACAGTGGGACTGAGTGCACCCTCAGCAGGTTTGCAGATGACACCAAGATGAGTGGTGTGCTAGAAATGCTGGAGGGAAGGGATGCCATCCAGAGGGACCTGGACAGGCTTGAGAGGTGGGCCTGATGCAAACCTGATGAAGTTCAACAAGGCCAAGTGCGAGGTCCTGCACATGGATCAGGGCAATCCCAAGCACAGATGCAGTCTGGGAGATGAGTGGATTGAGAGCAGCTCTGCAGAGAAGGACTTGGGGGTGTTGGAGGACAAAAAAACAAACTATGAGCCAGCGATATGTGCTCACAGCCCAGAAAGCCAACCATATCTTGGGCTGCATCAAGAGAAGCATGACCAGCAAGTCAAGGGAGGTGATTCTCCCTCTCTATTCTGTTCTCATGAGACACTACCTGAGTAGTGGAGTCCCCAACATAAGAAGGACATGGACCTGTTGGAATGAGCCCAGAGGAGGACCATGAAGATGATCAGAGGGCTGGAGCACCTCTCCTATGAAGACAGGCTGAGAGGTTTGGGGTTGTTCTGCCTGGAGAAGAGAAGGCTCCTTATAACTGCCTTCCAGTACTTAAAGGGGGCTACAGGAAAGATGGGGAGGGACTTCTTAAAGGGCATGTAGTGCTAGCACAAGGGGTAATGCCTTTAAACTAAAAGAGGTTTTAGATTAGATTTAGATTTAGATTAGATGTAAGGAAGGAGTTGTCCACTGTGAGAGTAGTGAGACACTGGAACAAATTGCCCAGAGTTCCCCTCCCTGGCAGAGTTCAAGGCCAGGTTGGACGGGACTTTGAGCAGCCTGGTCTAGTGGAAGGTGTCCCTGCTCATGGCAGGGGGTTAGATGATCTGTAAGGTTCTTCCCAACACAAACCATTCTATGAAGCACTTAAGTATATACTTGAAAATCAGTCCACTTCTCTCCAGGTTTATTCTCCCTTTTTCCTGAGTTCCGAATAAAACCCTTTAGAAATTTCACAGTGTCAATAGCACTAGCACTCCTTTATCTGTAAAAACACTTAATTTAAAACTGTGATTGTGAGTACCAGCCTGTGTTCATTTTCTGGAGAAGTAAAAGATTTCTGCTTTCTTTGGAAATATTTTCTCTTTTTGTTCTGTAAAATGAAATGCCATTTTACACTGTCAGATGAATGAATTCTGATTACTGTATTTATAGCAAAGCTGTCTACAATTGCTTCTCCAGAGATCAAACTGCAGATTTTATAGCAGTCTTAGTAAGCAACAGGACCCTTTGAAAGTATCATCTTTTCTTCACAGGTCTGAAAGAAGAGGATTTCCCAAAATAGTTGCAATCTTTGAAGTTATAGTGGGTGTTTTATGCCACTATATATCAATTTTAATCTCACAATAATACTGGCAGGAAGGGACCTTGGGAGGTCTTTGGTTCAGCCTCCTGCTCCAAGCAGTCAACTGTGAGATCCAATCAGGTTGCTCAGGGCTTTGTCCAGTCAGGTCTTGAATGCCTCCAAGGACAGAGACCCTACAGCCTCCCTGGGCAGCCTGTGCTCCTGAATGACTGTCGTTAGGCTAAAAACCTTCCTTAAATCCAATCTGAATCCCTTTGTTTCTCTTTATGGCTGTTGCCTCTCATTCTCCCACCATGTGCCACTGTGAAGAGGTTTTTTTTTAGTTTTCTGGGTAACCCTGTACATACCATGCTTAGGTGACCCCAAAGTCTTCTTGTCTCCAGGCTGAACCAGCTCCAGTCCCTCAGCATCACTGTACAGGACACGTGCTCCAACACAAACTATCCTGGTGGCCCTCCATCCAGACTGTAACATTCTAACTTGTATACAAGATCATAGCAGCAGAAAGTGTCAAAAGCTCTGCTGAAGTCGCAGTAAATGACATCTGCTGCCCACCCTCATCCGTCCAGTGAGTCATTGTATCACCAAGGGCAGTCAGGCTGCTCAGGCAGCACCCACCCTTGGTAAAGCCCTTGAAGGCTCTGCCCCATCACCTTCTTCACTTTCGCATGTCCAGAAGCATATTCCAAAGGAACACTGTCCGTGATTTTCCCAGAAATCAAAGTCAATGAGACTGACTGACCTCTAGTTTAGAAATAAAATTTTACAAATCAAAAGCTTAGGAGATCTAGGATGGGCAATAGAATAAAAGTCTGATCTACTCATGAAATGTCTTCTTTGGACAACTGACATTATGGTATAGAGCAGTTTAAAGTTAGTCTTCATGTTAGAGCTGAAGATAGAAAAATTATCTATGGTTAATAGAGAGGAGGTTCTTCTCTGATTTCTTTTTTTTATTTTTGATAAGTCTATATTTCTTTTAGGATCACAGAATCATAGAACAGTTTGGAATAGAAGGGATCTTTAAAGATCATCAAGTCCAACACCTCTGTCTTGGGCAAGGACATCTTCAACTAGATCAAGTTGTTCAAAGACTCATCCATTACCCCTTCTTCTAGCCTACATGTCCTTGTAAGAAGTCCCTTCTCATCTTTCCTGAAGGTCACCCTCAGGTACTGGAAGGTTGGTATAAGGTCAAGGTGGCCTTTAATGCAGTCCAGGATATGACTGGCTTTCTGGGCTGCAAGTGCACACTGCCAGCTCATATCAAGTTTTTCATCCATCAGTATCCCCAAGTCCTTCTCTGCAGGGTTGCTCTCATTCAATTCATCCCACAATCTGTACTGGTATTAGGGATTGTCCTGACCCACATGCAGGACCTTACACTTAGCCTTCCCGAACTTCATGAAGTTTGCAGGACCCACCTCTCAAGCCTGTCAAGGTCTCTCTGGATGGCATCCCTTCCCTCAAACAAATCAACATCACCACTCAGCTTGGTGTCATCTGCAAATTTGCTGAGAGTGCACTCAATCTCACTGTCCATGTCATTCGTGAAGATATTAAATAGCATTTGCCTCAGTACAGAGCCTTGACAGACAACATTATTACTGGATTCCACTTGGATATTGAGACATTGAATGTAATTTTTTGGACACGACCACCCAACCAATTCCTTATACATCTAACAATCCATTCATCAAATACATCTCTCTCCAACTTAGGAGCAAGAATTTTGTTGGAGACCTTATCAAAGGACTTATAGATGTACAGATAGATGACATTTGTGGTTCTTCCGTTGACCACTGATGCAGTCACTCCATCATAGAAGGCCTCTAGATTAGTCAAACATGATTTGCCCATGGTGAAGCCATGTTGAATGCCGCTGATCACTTCCCTCTCTTCCTTATGTATCCATATATCTTCCAGAAGGATCTGTTCCGTGATCTTACCAGGCACAGAGGTGAGGCTGCCAGTTTAGTAGTTCTCAGCGTCTTCCTTATTACGCTTTTTAAAAATGGGTGTGATGTTTCCCTGTTTCCCTTTTTTAAAGCTTTTGAAGAACATTCCTTCATAGACCTTATTCATGATTAATGCTTTTGCCAACTTCCATAAAACCTAAAAAATTAAGAAGCTGTTAGGAAATTTTATTCAACATTTTTTTGCTAGGGAAATTACTTAAATATAGTGTACTCTGTGTACTTTAATGAAAATACTTTTCATTAAATGAAACCACTAAAAATGGGAATTCTCTCAGGTAAGAGATTATAATTCATATAGATCGCGTTAGAGGAAGAATTCATGTAAAATGAAAAATAGGTGAACCATATCTTTCTGTAATCGTTCTTTCCTAGTTTGAAAATCCACTCTCTATTTCAGCATATTGAAGCTTTATTTATTATGCATATTGGTATTATGCTCCAGAAATAGTTGCTGAAGGTGAAATATATTGTTAATTCTGTATATCTCTGATGTAGCTATCACTCAAATGGATTAGAGAGTTTTAATAATTTATGCAAAATAATCTATACAAAAGGATTGAGTTAAATCTATTTTATATTTTGTAACAATAATAGTAACAACACAATGTAATACATGTGAAAACTAGTAACAGTGAGAGTTTTCACACATATTGCATTGTCTTGCATTTCTGACCTCAGTTGTTCTTGATGCAAATGTTCCATGCCATGCACATTCAGATGTACTTTAGCAATTAGATACAGAACAATAATTTCAACAGAAAGCTGTAAGTACAGAAAACCTTTTAATGTTATTTTTAAAATTACATAGTTTCCTGGAAGAGCAATATTCACAATGATATATTATTCAAATGCATAATCAGTTAATCGATGTATGCCTGCATAATTCTAATTGTTTCTCCTGGATATGTTTTTCCTTCCTTGTCTACCTTTTTCATCATATGTCACTGTCACCTCTTATGCAGTTCACACACAACAGAAGCTACATTTTCTGTTTTCAGAGCTGTTGAAATTATTTTCCAGTGTATGTCCTTTTCCTTCCCAGGTTTTGGTTTTTGGTTTTTGGTTTTTGTTTTTTGTTTTTTGGGTTTTTTTATGTCCTGACTCCTAATGAGGCCATGAGTATGAAATCCTGCTTATCCATGTTTAGAAAGGCAAATTGGCAGCCAGCCAAAGTTCATTGCAAAGCATAACATAATTAGTAGGAGGAAAAGAGATGTTTTGATGGGAAAAAAGTCCCAATAATTTAGAATAAAATATATCCCCAAGGATTTTCCCACAAAAGAAATGGGCTTCAAAACAAACATGGAAGAGACTTCTAGCAGTATGAAGGATCTGAAGTTACATCAAAATATTTAAATGAAGGAGTAATTGCAGAAGTGACTGAAACCCAAGTTTTCTCTTTCCCTTTCCCAAGTGTCTGCCCTAACCAACAGGCTACAATCTTGCTCTGACTATAGTCATGTTGTAGTCATGCTGTAGTGAATCAACTCTGATTATTAGAGCATATTTCTCAGTAAATAAAGGTTCACATCTTCTTACAGTAGACTTCTCTTGTCCATTTTTTCTTATTCTGAATAACCAAAATTCAGCTCTGCTTGTGGTTGTAGTTGCTGCTAAACTGGTTGGCTATTTAGCATTCAAAGTTTAGGTAGAATGATAAAGAGGAAGTAATCTATTAAACTAGAGAAAATAAATAAAATTAGGATGATTAAATACTTTCAGTCTACATAATATTTATCTTGTGTAAATAGCATGAAGAGTAACAAATCTCATTTTATTGTAGGCTTTTCAGTAAAATGTATTGTATCCACTCAGAAACATTTAACCAGCATAACATCTTCTCATGTATATCTTCAGGCCAAGTGTGTTAGAATAAATTACCTCAAACTGACCTTAGATTTGGTGGCTATTTACAAAGAATGATCATTTTTAGTTACTAAATAACTGTGTAGGTGCTATATAAAGTTGAGATACTTCTATTAACTGTCAAGTGTGGAAAAGGTGAAGAAGCTAAGAAATTTTCCATCATACACTGTATGATAAAAGCTTGTTTATGTTAAAGACATCATATTGTTTGCTGCTGCTTTTTCTGTGTGTATTAATAAAGTTCTAGCTATTATAATTGCTGCAGTAAACAGGACACTTACTAATATGAACTCAATATCTATGTGTAATGAACTACAGCTGTAGGGATATAGTATTCAATCCTGTGAACTAAAAATTAGGTCTTGAATTGAATCTGTAACTGGGAATGGGTGCCTATATCCTCTTGTTTAGCTCTGGAGTAATCATCATCACTTAGAAGCAAATGAAAATTAATTATTTTTTAATAATTGCCACATTTTATTAACACAGCTTTAGAAATGACTGCAGTTATTTCATCAAGCTCTTTATGATTCTCAGTCTAAAATAGTGCAGATTTTAGAATAAGTTTAGATAATCAGGGAGATTAATTTCTTCTCAAGGCATATAATCCCCCAAATGAATAGAATGTAACTTGAGAAAAGCAACTATGCAATGATGACAGTATAAAATCAAATCATTTAGTTGTTTATAGGTGTCCTCTTCCAATAACCTTTTTTTGCTGACTAAAAAAATCTGAAAATCTATTTTGCTTAGCATGAACTCCAAAATTAACTCAACCAATTCCATTAGAAATAAGATTTGTCCCCATACATTAATTTAGATATCTAAAAATATCTTCAGTTATCAAAAAAACCTGAACAAATAGGAAACCACTCATTTAGTACAGTTTCACGCTTTAAGTGGGATATTTTAAAACTGGAACTTTGAATGCTTGTGGGATGGGGAATGAAGTCATAAAAAAACAGTGGCTCTGAGAAGTGCTAGGTAATTACCTCAGAATTTCTTATAAGAAATGTAATTACTTGATTCTGCCTCTATCATGAAGGGAGACTTTAGTGGTCTAAACAGGGATGATGACATAAAAGTAAGGAAGGAGCATAGCCTTGGTTTGCAGCAATTGACTGTGCTTCAAGATGACTATGAGAACTAGAGAAATTTCAAAATACACTGAAAAATGCAGGAGTTGGAAAACAGCACTTCTAATAGTACATAAGGACCTTGGTTCATTTAGATGCCCAAGGAGAAGACCACAAGAAACCTGACCACTGTGTTTAGGTACAGGAACAGATATGAGGTCTTCTTAAGTGTCTGATGAGATGATGAGAAGGTCCAGCAGCTGCAGCTAGGACCTATGGAAACTAATCTGCTTTAATATTCATTTAGTTTAACCATGGACTGTGGTGAATAGGCCATCACCAAGAGTCCTTAGCATGAAACAGCACAGTTTCTAGAAAGATCTTCAGTGTACTCTATTTGGGGGGAAAACACACACACAGACACACACATTCTCCAACCTCTGTGTGGAGCAATGTGTCAGGTGAGATCTTAGACAAATAACAATCATGGTCTATGTGGGCTTGAAATGCGGGGTTCTGAGTTCCCATGTTCATCCATCTGCTTTGGAGCTCCTAACATGTTCCTGACACTGATACATCTATGTTAAAACAAATATTATAACTGAACTTCAAGTTCTAGAGTTTCATTCAGCGTCTTGACAAAGCTAAAGAGGAAGTCTTTCCCACAGTATCACTTTTCTTTTACTTCTGTTTTATTTGTTAGTCTTCCCTTGAAGCATCAGTTGTTGACCATGTCTGAAGACAGGCTGTTGGGCTGGGTGGTCAGTGGTCTGAGAGAGCACAAAGAATTCATACGGTAACATTTGACATTTCCTGCTCTTCTTTCCACCTGCTTTGATCTTATTAATTTAACTGAATATTTAATGTGTGAATATCTAAGTAAACTCTGTTAGCAGACAATACACATTTTTGTGGTGGTAGTTCAAAACACCTTGCTCAATACTTCCTTTGTTTTGGCTGCTATGTCTTCTTCCTGCTGCTTTTGATTCTGTCTGGTGTAGAAAAGCTTTCAGGCTACTCTTAAAATCTCTGTTCTTATCAAGTAGCATCGTCTTGGTTTTCTAATTTCTTGCTTTGATTGGCTTCAGTGATCTCGCCAGTTGGTGCATTGACTCTGGGCTGTAACTCATGCACTTTCCCCATGAGTGTGGTACCATTTAGATTCTATTTGTAATAGTAATTCTGGAGCATAGTTACAATTTTAGTGGTTATAGCATACCAGCTAGCATGTTGTTGTGATTTTATTTATCTTCACTGAAACATATGCTATCTATGACTTTAGTAAGGCCTTTGACACTGTTTCCCACAGCATTCTCCTGAAAAAACTGGCTGCTCGTGGCTTGGATGGGCACACACTCTGCTGGGTAAAAAACTGTCTGGATGGCCGGGCCCAGAGAGTTGTGGGGAACTCCGGTTGGTGGCCGGTCACGAGTGGTGTCCCCCAGGGCTCGGTGTTGGGGCCACTCCTGTTTAACATCTTTATTGATGATCTAGACGAGGGGATCGAGGGCACCCTCAGTCAGTTTGCAGATGACACCCAGTTGGGTGGGAGCCTTGATCTGCTCGAGGGCAGGGAGGCTCTGCAGAGAGACCTGGACAGGCTGGAGCCATGGGCTGAGCCCAACTGGAGGAGTTTCAATGAGGCCAAATGCCGGGGGCTGCCCTTGGGCCACAACAACCCCCAGCAGCGCTACAGGCTTGGGGAGGAGTGGCTGGAGAGCTGCCAGTCAGAGAGGGACCTGGGGGTGTGGATTGACAGCCGGCTGAACAGGAGCCAGCAGTGTGCCCAGGTGGCCAAGAAGGCCAATGGCATCCTGGCTTGTGTCAGCAATAGCGTGGCCAGCAGGGACAGGGAAGGGATCTGACCCCTGTACTCGGCACTGGTGAGGCCGCCCCTCGATTCCTGTGTTCAGTTTTGGGCCCCTCACTACAAAAAGGACATTGAATGACTCGAGCGTGTCCAGAGAAGGGCAACGGAGCTGGTACAGGGTCTGGAGCACAGGTCGTACGGGGAGCGGCTGAGGGAACTGGGGGTGTTTAGTCTGGAGAAGAGGAGGCTGAGGGGAGACCTCATCGCCCTCTACAGCTCCCTGAAAGGAGGGTGCAGAGAGATGGGAATGAGTCTCTTTAACCAAGTAACAAGGACAAGAGGGAATGGCCTCAAGTTGTGCCAAGGATGGTTCAGACTAGATATCAGTAAGTATTTATTTCCAGAAGGGGTTGTTGGGTGTTGGAATAGGCTGCCCAGGGAGGTGGTGGAGTCCCCATCCCTGGAGGTGTTTAAGAGTTGGGTCGACATAGCACTGAGGGACATGGTGTAGTTGGGAACTGTCAATGTGAGGTTAACTGTTGGACTAGATGATCTTCAAGTCTTTTCCAACTTAGATGATTCTGTGATTTTGTGATATATTGCCACTTTGAAGATGTTTACAGGAAATGCAAGCATATGCATTTTTCTAACTGTTGTGAGACTGCCTTTTTTGTCATTGTAGAATTCAGTGCTTTGACTAATTTGCCAGCTATGTTTATTAGGAGCATTTTCTAAGAATTTCTGCTCACCTTCATTATCTAGACAAACCTTCCTATTTCTTTTTCATATCACTTAATATACAAATCAGTGTATTGTTTTAATCTTATTGGGATTTTTTTCCTGATTTCATTATTCAAAATTTAGATATGCCTAGCTCAAAGAAAAAAACACAATAAAACCAAAAACCTGTCTGCTTGTGTAATGCAGTAGTGACAGAAACAGAAATCAGATCCTGTTGCAGGGACAAAAGTGAATTTATAGCTTTCCTAGCAACTTTTTGCATCTTTCTTCATAGAGGAAGAACCTAGGGGCAAATCTAGTATCAAACGATTCCTTATCTGAAGTCCTTGAACACAGATGAAAGCTGGAAATCCAGTGAAAGAGAGGGGCACTGGGAGAGCCCTGACACACTCTTGCAATCCCCATTTTAAATATCACTTAACTGCATAATCCCAGAGCTACTAAACTCCATGTTTTACTTGGGACACAATTGCAGATAATTACGCCTAGTAATGGATGGCTGTGACTGGCTTACAGTATTTTTTATTCCCCCCTTTCTTAGTGGTTGTGCAGAGGGAAGAGGGGGACATCTGATTTAGGGGGAAGAGGGTTGCTGTAGGAATGAAATTCATAAAAGGCGATTTAATTTCTGGAAGATACCTGTGCATACTAAAAAGTTCTGTCCACAGTAAGTGACTCTTCTGATCGTGTGGCTCTAAATTCCATTTGAATGTCATTTAGGGAATATGGCTATTATTCCTCACCAAAGGATGCAGTATTTCTTTTGAATAATACTGAGAGCTGACTGATGAGCATCTTTTGAAAATATCTTTCCTGAATTTAGAAAGAAATGCAAACATATTTGTATTTTATACAAAACATAGGTCAATAGATGCTTTATCTATGAAACTAGGTCAAATACATAGTATAGCATAGTATTTATTTGAAGACAAGTTACTGTACAAGTAAATGAGACTCTGTCACAGATTAAATAGAAAGAAGGAAGGAAAAAAAGAAAGAAGGAAAGAGAAAGAAAGAAAGAAAGAAAGAAAGAGAAAGAAAGAAAGAAAGAAAGAAAGAAAGAAAGAAAGAAAGAAAGAAAGAAAGAAAGAGAGAGAGAAAGAAAGAGAGAAAGAAAGAAAGAAAGAAAGAAAGAAAGAAAGAAAGAAAGAAAGAAAGAAAGAAAGAAAGAAAGAAAGAAAGAAAGAAAGAAAGAAAGAAAGAAAGAAAGAAAGAAAGAAAGCCCTATTTACATTATCAGTATCCTCTATCCATACACATATTCATGCACAGATATTATTCTGAGGAGCATGTACTGCAGTCTCTTTCTGTAGTCTATTCAGAAACGTGGTATCTGCTGCACTTCTGCCAAAAGAAAAATAATTTATCAGATAGTAAAAGACATCCGACTTACCTCACCTAATGTAAGAAACATATTACATCAACTCAACACTTCCGTCTTAGACCCACCTGACCATCTCTAGTCAGCTTTAGAGTCGTGGAGTCAAGTGGATGCTCAATGTAACAACACAAATGGATTTTAAAGGAAAGTGGATTCCCCTGTCGAGGGGGCCATTCCCAAAAGGTGGGATGCTCTGTGAACTCCTATAGAGCTATCTTTTCTCAGTTCATTTTGCTACATTGCACTTGATAAGTTGCCTTCCACATGAAAATTCATAATTGAGAGAGAAAAGAATGGATCACCATTGCACATATATGAAACTTACCCTTTGCCTGCAAAATACTGTTCATTAAGATGCCACATGAATGTGTGGTTTAAAAATATTCTGTCTTGGTAATGCCTGATTGGCTACCAGTTGCTTAAAGTTACACGGTATTTTGGAGAAAAACAGATATTTTTTACAAAACACCTGGTGAGGAAAGGCAGGTGTTGGAGCAGTGACTGAAAACAGAAGGGCAATATTGTGATTGATTGAGTTTTGTTTCACCAGCAAAAGTGGATTCTTTAGTAGAAAGATGCATCACAGCACTAGTCATTGCAATTGATATTAACTGATAAAGCAAGAACGCATTTGGCCAAAATTGTTCAGATTCTCAAAGCTGTTTTATCACCCAAAGATGTAGAAATTAGACGGTTTTTTGTTAGGACTTCCCATAAATCATCAAATACCAAGTACAAGGAAAGAGGAACATGAAAATGCCTCTGGGTACCCTAAGTGTAAGTAGGGCACATCTGCAGCCCTGTAATAAACTTAAGATGTAACTCTGAGGAATTGCTGTGAGCACTCCATAGTGCAAAGACATACTTGGAATGCTCAGAAGCTCTGTAGAAGTAAAACTCAAACACCATATTCACTCAAAGGAGGAAAAGAGCAAGTGTCATTTCATTATCCTTTTATTTGACATTCATTTTCTTTCATCAGTAAAATATTCTTCATAATAGTGACTAGTAGTTCTTGATTCTTAATAAAGCATGAAGGATATTCCGTTGGATTTTGTAATTAAAAATATCTTCAAACATATTTAAGAGGCCAGTGCTATTTAACCAATTAGATGATAATAACCATCACCGGTGACAGGGGTGGTTCTCACAGCATCCCTCAATTCACTGAATTTGCGAACAATGTCAGTACAAGACTTTGGGAAGAAGGAGAGAGGGGAACTTTTTTCCGAAGTCCAAAAATTTTCATCTGTCTCTTAATACATGAAACCTTGGCAAGGACAAGGTTTGGTTTGTTGTGTTTTTTTGGGGTTTTTTTTCACTTTTGAGCTGCCTAACTCTTACGCAGTCCCCATCTATCAAAATGAAGATGTACAGAAGCACACAGCCCCGGCTGCTGTGTGACTGATAATGTCAGAGCTGTCACCCAGACTGGACCAAGCTTGGCTTCACGATGGTGGGTATTATAGCTGCTCCAAACAACATTGTCTAATTTACAGCTGGATAGACAGACTCTACCATTTCAGCTTGTTTATGTCAGGAGTTAACATGGTGGGAGGTGAGCACAGACCGAAACAGACTTTCAACTGCAGTGGTTTAGTGGGAGTGCAAATGTGACAGCGACAAGACTAGAGTCTTCTGGTAATAAGATAAAAATTTCCACCAGTGACTGCTTTTTATTCTCTTGACCATTAGGCCTCAATGTGTGACCATTAGGCCTTTGATGTGTGATACTCACTGCAAGTAGTCAGGGCTCATATTGTCTGCCTGGTATTGGGCACTGGAGATCACTGCAAGGCAGAGGGGACAGCAAAAGATGGCCAAGCGCACGCTGGCTGACTTACACATAGCTTTTCATCAGGTGACCTCCTGGGTTTAAACCAGACATCTGGCAAGTTTGACTCTGAGTCCAGTCTAAACTTCAACTATAATCCCTACATAGATTTA
This sequence comes from Athene cunicularia, assembly GCF_003259725.1. Taxonomy (NCBI): domain Eukaryota; kingdom Metazoa; phylum Chordata; class Aves; order Strigiformes; family Strigidae; genus Athene; species Athene cunicularia. The sequence continues at coordinate 100,036,458 of NW_020799095.1, read as the reverse complement.
AGGAGGTGAAAAAGAAGTATTTTTAATTTCTTAAGCTCTCAAGATTTTATAAGCAGAAACTGATTTTGTAAATTATTAAAATCAGTTCTGGAGGGACTATACAAGAAAGGATGGACACCAAGAACTACAGTCCATTCATCCTGACACCAGCTACCATGTTTGTACCATATTCTTACAAGCACACCTCAAGGGACTCACTCCCAAAGCTCAAAACCTCCTCTGAAGTAATTTGTAAGCATCCAGTCCAGCCAGGAAGTCTATGACTTTTTTGCCCAGTTTATGCCCAGGAAAAACAAAGTGTTTCATAATAATAGGAGATTATGAGTTTTTGAAGCCCCAGATGATGCAACTCAGAAGATATGCAAAGAAAATATTACAGACCCAGGGGTGTAGTGATTTTTGATAGTTTCTGAGAGTTTGTACTGTTCATACAGTTCAGGTATCAAACCCCATTGAAAAATAGATTTTGTACAAAGATAACAGAAATTCTAGTTACAAATGTGTTGCCTAGGATGGAAATAAATTAAAGCAATGTGCCACTGACAGTGTTTTCCTTCACTTATTGCTGGTTTTCTCCTGTTTGCAAGGGCAGACCACAGCAGTTCTTAATTTTTCCAAGTCTTGCCTATACATACATCAGTTGCAGATGTTCATGTACATGCACAGATTTTTCATGTACTACACAGGGAAAGATACTTTGCTTTTCCAAATTTCAGATTCATTCATTTATGTTTGTAATAATGTATTAGAACTTTGCAGGTGTAAGGACCTGTAGATCCAGTGTTGCTGGATTTTTTTAATAGCATCCTGGAGGGCCTTTTCACAATGGGGAAAAAGTCTGTAGCTGCAATCAAGTTTACAAAGCCCAATCTCCTTTACCAGTACAGTTTACAAGATAATGCTGGATTTGCCTCCCTGTAAAAGGACAAATTTGAAAATCCTTATGGAACCTGCAAGAGAAAAATAAAAAGAGTAAGGGTAAACATAAGAAGAGCACAATGTTACCAACAAAATATAATAAACACAAAGCAAATAATACTCTCACTGCAAATTTTACAGGGCTGCTTTAAGCTGCTGCCCACAGTCTGCTTTTGTCACCTTTGATTGTGTCTCAGGCACTCAGTTTTTAAGGAATTTTGGTACTCAGCACACCACCATTTCACATTTTAGTACAACCCTCATGTCCTCTGTCCCTGTTGCCAGGTGAGCTGCAGATCAGCACTGATACTAGGAACAGATTAAAGCAACAGCTTATCCAAGAGCTGCATAGCTCTGAAGAGAATACCAAACATTTATGAATGTATCTACTCTACTATAAATCCTGGAGTGAGGAATATATTTAAGGAAATGATCAGTTGATACATAAGACACATTTTCAGCGCTCTTGCCTTATGAATATAAAGTACAATGCTCACAACTGTGTATGTCTTCTCATTTATACTCACTACCACAGCCAACCTGTAAGGGTAATGAGATAAGACTACATTTATTTCTGGCATTTTACTTCTGACATTAGACTGCAATCAAACAACAGACCACCAAAGTAGCTCATTTTTCATATATATGACTACAGGGGGCTCAGAACTTCTTTGTTTTCCTGTGAAGCTTTGAAATGAATCCAGTTTATTGTTTCCTGTTCTTGTCAGCTCTTGTTGACATAGAAGAATTCATTGCTGAGGTACCAGGTGTGATGACAAATACCTGGGAACTTGATGGTTATAATTAAAAGCTAAGAAAAGGAAGCTCATTGTAAGGCTTATCATCAGAGGAAATACCTTTTATTAGACAAACTCTGTGATGTTCCTATCTCCTTAGGCCATAGTGAAACAAAGATGTTCTTTTAAAATTGGGAGTGTTGGATAAGTTGTGATGCAATGCTGCCTTCAGCAGAAAAGAGTCTTAGTCTGTGATGGATGGAACCAATGGAAATTTAAGTATTTCTGAATTTGTGTATATCTTGATTGTTACATATCAAAAGCTTTTAGTTGCTCGAGTTGGAGGAATATTTAGACAATTTTCACAAGAATATGAAAAACATCAAGAATTTTTTCTACTTATTATGTGAAACTTTGATGATATTAAACTAGCTTTGAAATTCATGACCATAAAACTAAAAGAAAAAAGAAAAAAGAAAAAAGAAAAAAGAAAAAAAGAAAAAAGAAAAAAGAAAAAAGAAAAAAGAAAAAAGAAAAAAGAAAAAAGAAAAAAGAAAAACCCTACCACCACTAGATGGCATTGATTCAGCATCCAAATTTAGAAATAGCCTTCAGCTGTACCACAATTAAACCTCATCTCAGTGACAACTTTAATATTAAAAGCACTCATAATCATTGCTCTTCATTTTCCTTTAAGGTTGATATCCATTCTACAATGCTATCTTCTTTTTATCTATACCATAGTGTATCATTGGTATGCATTGTCAAGCAGCATCATTGCTGAAGTGGATACAATTTTGAAGATGGATGTCAGAAAAAAATTTAATTCTGGATGCTATTCAGTCTTGAAGAGTCTGAGGTTGTCAGGGTCTATACCAAAATCCAGCACAGCATGCACTGAACATTGTCAACAAGTGCAGGAAGTTGGAGGTGTGTTTTTTCAGCATCAATAATTCCAAGAGCCGCTGCTCTGGCTGTCTTAGTGAACCTCAGATTTTCACAACCAGCAGCTGCCTCAATCAACGTAGAATTACTTTTCATGGGATGGAGGAGACTCCTCTCTTTAGACAAGGAGCTGGAACTGGGGATTTAATCGCAGACTTTTCTGTCTTTCTCACTGACATGCTGGGAGCGTGTATCAGCTCCTACCGCTGCCTCCTGTATGAGCTCTGACATGAAGCAAGAAATTATTTCTGTTCTTGCTCCTTCTGTATCTGCTGTTTAAATAGTGAAACCACAGTGCTGATGCCTGTATCATTCCTACCATTCATGTTTGGTACTTTGTCAATCAAACACACCTTGGTGGGGGGGTAATAGGAAAGGGAGCAGTGATGTTTTTATTCTGGGGGTGGCAGCTGCCCTGGGAGGATGACCTTGTGAAGATCACCTTCCTACAAGGTGATAGTGCCTATGTGACTGACTGAACACAAATATTCCCCACATTCTCTGAATTTCAGACCCCTTCTGTGCCCTGCACAACCTCGTCAAGGTTTTGTTCATCTACTTGGGACCTGGGCAATGACGACCAGGCAGGCAGCATATCAGCATGGCAGGATGGTATTTGGGCCTTCACTGCATGTGTATGCCAAATGTCTACACACATGTGCACATGTACAAGTCAATCTGCCACCCATGGTAACCGTAACTCTGCCGTCTCAAGCCTCTATGCTTTCTTTTGTTCTTTCATATGCTGTATCAGCAGCTCCAGGGACACCACGCAGGGCTAGGTCTTAATGGTCAGCCAGCAAAAATGTTACTGACAAGCAGTGATGCTGCACGTCACAGGAGAAAGAAGGGGAACTGTGGGCAGGGCGGGGGAATTTGCTTATTTTCTGCTCCACTCAGAGCTGGCAGGGGAGGGAGAGGATGTGGGAAAAGGAAATTCACTAAGTTCTGTGTTGGCTGCTGCAGCCTTGGGGAATGACACTGGATAAGAGGCTGGGAGACAGAGTTTGCAGGTACCTCCTGCTAAGGAAACGTTCTCTTCCACTTCCCACCATGAGTTCAAGAGCTTCTTGCCTAATTCTCTCTCCCAAACCCCTTCTTTTCAGCTATCAGAAGAAATGATTCATCTGTTTGGTGACCAGGCTCTGCCTGAACACCTTCTGAGAGCAAATATGAAGACTCTCTGAGTTCACTTAAGTTCACCTGCTCTGGCGTGGGGTCCTCCACGGGCTGCAGGTGGATTCTGCTCCACCGCTCACCTCCATGGGTGCAGGGGCACAGCCTGTCCCACCAGGGGCTGCACCAGGGGCTGCAGGGGAATCTCTGCTCCAGCGCCTGGAGCACCTCCTCCCCTCCTCCTTCACTGACCTTGGTGTCTGCAGAGTTGTTCCTCTCACATAGTCTCACTCCTCTCTGGGGCTGCATTTTTCTTTTTTCCCTTCTTAAATACATTATCCCAGAGGCACTACCACTGTTGCTGATGGTCTCGGCCTTGGCCAGTGGTGGGTCCATTTTGGAGCCGGCTGGCATTGGCTCTGTCGGACATCAGGGAAACTTCTAGCAGCTTCTCACAGAAGACACGCCTGTAGCCTCCCGATACCAAAACCTTTCACACAAACTCAACACAAATTTTATCTTTAGTGCCTAAATCAAGTTTGAATATGTACATAGATTATGCAGAGCTTGTAGTGCATTGCTCAAAGGTCTTTACAAAACTAGAGCCTAAAAATAGTATTAGTTCCAGTAGCTTTATGGGATTATTTCCAAGGAATTTTGATCTCATCTTACAAAATGGCTAGGGTGACTTTTAGGATTTTATTCTCTCAGAAAACTGTTCATAGTATGTTCACAGAAGTATCCACCTCATTTCTACTACAAAGATAGATTAATCCCAGCTCATAAATTCTGACAATAATGAAAGCTAAATATACTACAGATTGCAAACACATGGGATAGGTGGGTAGGTTGGACAGATATAATGTTGAGGCCAGATGACTCCAAGTTTCAAAACTTGCCAAAGTGTGCAAATGAGGTGGGAGAGACATGGAAGGAAGAGCATCTGGATTTTGTGAGGTCTTGGTGTGACTCCTTATAGCTCTACAGTAAAGACTTTCAATAATCAGCAAGTGTTAAATGACATATGCATTTATTTCTGGATTTCCATATGTGTGTTATTTACAGGATCATGTGTGAAGCTTGATCCCTGCATGATGCAAGAAACATGGAATATGTGGCAAAAAAGCTCTGCCCTAAATGTTGTGTTCTTTAACTACAGGAGTGTTAAGCCCTGTGTGGAAAAAAAAAAAAAAAAAAAAAAAAAAAACAAAGAGTTGTAATTTTGACCGTTTGCCTGTTAGCAATGAATCACAACTGTTTAGAAAGTGATTTTATTTACTGTGAATTGTTTGTTCCCAGCCAGAGATTATCTCAACTATATGCCTTTCAGAAGACATTTAGCAGTATTTCAGCCAAGTCATTCCTCTGGTGTTCTGCAGTCTGTATCAATTAATCTATTTATCATACAAAAACATGTATAATCAGATCAGCAGTAATTTTAAGTATCTTCTCCAAGTGGTCTCAGCCTTTCATCAGAGTAGTTTGTTGAGTCATGTGTTCATATAGTAAATATCATAGCTTTGCTGTCGTAATTTCCAACGATTATGAGAGGGGGTTTTAGGTTCTGTATTTTAATTAATCCCTGTCACAAATTTATACATCCTGCTGCTGAAGTTTTCTTTCATAAGAACAGCCATTTTGAAGGCGAGTCCTTGAACACATCCTCAAAACAGTTTCCACACTGTTGGCTGTTTTATGTGGAAACTAGGTGAACTGCAGGAGGTATACACCAATGCTATAAGAGGAAGCAGAGATGTAGGTGAACTTATGAGGCTGATTCATAAGTCTCTGGCATAATACTGTGAAACCTGAAGTATAGTCACTGTAAATTATAAGATGGGTTAGTGATTGTGAAAGTCCGAAGTCGTCCAAGTGAGAGGTCTGAAAGATGGTGGGAAGAAGTGCAAACTAATATGAAGTGAATGTTGAGGAGACTATTCTTTTCTTGTGCTTATGGCTCAGACAGGCATATGATTCATTGGGTAAAAAACTGGCTGGCTGGCTGAGCCCAAAGAATGGTGGTGAATGGAGTTAAATCCAATTGGTGGTGGGTCACAAGTGATGTTCCCCAAGGCTCAGTATTGAGGCCAGTTCTGGTTAATATCTTTATCAACAATCTGGACAAGGGGATCGAGCATACCCTCAGTAAATTTGCAGATGACAGTAAATTGGTCAGAAGTGTTAATCTGCTTGAGGGTAAGAAGCCTCTGCAGAGGCACCTGGACAGGCTGGATTGAAGGGCTGAGACAATTCTATGAGGTTCAACAAGGCTAAGTGCTGGTTCTTCCACTTGGGTGACAACCACCCCATAAACACTACAGGTTTGGGGAAGAGTGACTGGAAAGCTGCCCAGTGGAAAAAGACCTGGGGGTGTTGGTTGACAGGTGGCTGCGTATGAGCCAGCAGTGTGCCCAGGTGGCCAAGAAGGCCAAGAACATCCTGACTTGTATCAGAAATAGTGTGGCCAGCAGGACTAGGGAAATGATCGTCCCCCTGTACTCAGCACTGGTGAGGCTGCACCTCGAATACTGTGTTCAGTTTTGGACCCCTCACTCCAAGAAAGACATTGAGATGCTGGAGCGTGTCCGAAGAAGGGCAATGAAGCTGGTGAAGAGTCTAGAGAACGAGTCTTATGAAGAGCAGCTGAGGGAACTGTTGGTTGTTTAGCCTGGAGAAAAGGATGCTCAGGGGAGTTCTTATCACTCTCTACAACTACCTGAAAGGAGGTTATAGTGAGGTGGTTGTTGGTGTCTTCTCCCAAGTAACCAGCAATAGGACAAGAGGAAATGGTCACAAGTTGTGCCAATGGAGGTTTAGATTAGGTATTAGGAAAAATTTCTTCACTGAAAGGGTTGTGAGGTATTGGAACAGGCTGCCCAGGGAAGTGGTTGAGTCACCATCCCTGGAGGTATTTAAAAGATGAGTAGATGTGATGCTTAGGGACATGGTTTAGTAATGGACTTGACAGTGTTAGATTAACGATTGGACTCAATGATCTTAAAGATCCTTTCCAACTTAAATGATTCGATGATTCTATGATTCTTTTTCTGAAAGAGATATTACTGCCGTACGCTGTTGAAGTTCAGACATCTTTCATCTGAAACTTGCTTCAGTGTCTAGCAGTTTGGACGCACAAGTCCCTGCAAAAGCCAGTGGTTAATTTTATAGTCAAAGGGAAAAAAGTGAAAGGAAGAGATGTAAAGGGTAAGGCCCAGAATGGTGCCTAGATCATCTCCAGATTTCTGTGTTTCTGGGATGTGTGAGTGTAACTCAGTTGCCTCTGTCCCTGCTGTGGTGACAACCATGTTCAGGATGTCTTCATACCCCGCCTGTCGTCATGACCCACAGCATCGAGTTCCTTCTTGACCAAGGCCATCCCCACCTTAGCCTTGGCAGGCAATTGTGCTGTAAAGGTCGATGTCAGACTGCCACAACTGGCCCAGGCACAGGTGATGATGACATGCCTCCTGTCTCTGCAGTCCCTTGTTTTCCTCTGCAAGCAAAAGCAAAGAGAAAAGCACAGTTTATACCAGTAAATTTAACATACACAGTATGCTTCCTAGCACAGAGCAGCTAGCACAGAGCAGCCCATATATATTTTAAACTCTTTTAGATTTCAGAATTGTCTGGCAGCATCCAAGCTGTATTTTGGGGATGCTGCCCTGGCCCACACTAACCCCCTAGCTATGATGTGAATTGCTGGCACTGGTCTCCATGCCAGGGACCACTCTAAATTCACAGTCACAGATTCCCTGACACCACTTAGCCATAGGCAAGGAGATTTTAGGTGCAATTTGTCTTACATTTGTCCAGAACTGGGTGTTCTCCAGCTAAACATTTATACAGAGCATTAGAATTAAAGCCTGGGTTAATTCTCCCCATAACATAAAACTTGCTTATCTTACCAACACCAAACAGGACTGTAAACATTTCACCTTTTGTAATACATGGTGATGAAACATTCATTGCACAGGAATAAAAAAGCAGCAGCCACTCTTGTGTCTCTTGTGCATAAATGCTTGTTAACAGCCTTTAGAGCACTGAGAACCAACCTCTTTGTGCAAACAACACTTCATCTCAGAAAATTACGTGCCCTTACAGACTGGTGTACAGAGCACCCGTAAACATGTGGGCATTTATGACACAGATGTGACTCCAGCTTCTATCCCAAGATACTTGAGGTTTAATGCACAAATGCAGAAAGCAGTATTATGTGAAGACACTTGCAGTGGATCTGTGAGCATGCTTTCATAATTCAGCAGAAGTAAAGACAATTAGGTTTATCTAATGAAAATGTACCAAGGACTACAAAAAGAAATCACAAAGATATCTGCATGGATAAGATTCTTTTCCCTTCCCGTTGTTCAGTAGGTATATGAGAGATTGTATTCAAATGATCTTTTTTCCATTTCAGAAAATCAACATGAGCTAAGAAGTGCAAAAAGAAGTGAAGAAAAATTGTGCCATCCATCACTGAAGACATTTTGAAGATAAAGGCTGATTTGGTCATAATTACCATAGTCTCTTAAAGATGAGCTATCCTGGGGCAACATAAGCATCTTGTTTTCCTAAATGCTGTTCACTTGTGTTGCATGCTGGTGAATGTCTGACATCTGCCCCTTTCTTCCTGAGCTTAATCACTGCCCTCCATGTGCCCTCACATGCCAACAACAATCCTTTTGTTTTTCCCATGTATTTCAGCATCTATAGTGTCTGTAGCTTTGGAAAACCATTACCTCGGGCTGTTTTTTCTTCTTTGTACTTTGGCACCGAAATTATTATTTTTTTTATGAGCTATCACGAATGAGGCTACAAAATCAACAGAAATATTTTAAGAAGATGAGGCATTATTAATTTTAAATTCCCACGTTCCTTGCCAATCTTTAGCTTTTCACTTCCAGAAGAACAAAGCAAAAACATTACAAAACATACAAGAAACCCTCAGCTTTTGACCTAAGGGAAATTATATATCTTTATTCTTGACATCAATCTTACAACCAAAAAGTGATTATCAGTTATAACCTTCAAAAAAAGCATCTGTGACTTGAGGTAAACTGTGCTTGGTTCATGAGGTTATCTAATGTAGCCCAGTGAGCTTGTCAGAGCTAATGATGGACAGTACATAGGTTTAAGGGATTTTTATATCAAACTACAAATCTCTTATACAATTATTTATTAAATTGTTATTCTAACTGATGGTTGATTATTTTCTAGAAAAAAATAATTTATAATGGTCTTCTTTTGTATTATTGTACAGAAACAGTGTATTCAAGGTTGCAGGTCTGTGCAGATGAAATCTGGTTCATTTATGGTTCTGAGGACAGCATGATGAAGTCAATTGACTGATGTCACTGCAGCATTTAATGTACCATGAACTAAAAACACAGTTAATGTTTTTAAGTATAGTGGTTGAATAATTCATAATTTAAGGGACACACAGGGCAAGGGAAATTTTTTTTTTCTTTTTTTTTTTAACTATGATGCAAGATGTAATCATTGGGTAAGCAGACTGGAGGTTTTTCAACTGCTAGTGGGAGAAAAAAAGGTCAAGATTTACCTATCAAGCAGGAAAATATATACTTGACTGTAGGACACAAATACCAGAAACTATAAACAAAGATAATTTGATGAAAGTTGCCATTACATGTTGTCATGAGCATAAAATAAGAGGGTTCATAAATAAAAAAGCAAGTATTTTAATAAGAGATGCAGATTGCAACATGGAGATGGAAAGTCTGCATACATTTAATCTAAAATATGCCTTGTTAAATGACCTTACATAAAGCTGTCTTAAATATTCATTTTGTAAAAATGCAACTTGCTGGTCCATTGAGTCCTTGCCTTAGACTCTGTGATTCTTTCCTACCTACTCTCATTGGTACAAGGACTGGTCCCTCCAAAACTCCATGTGTTTCCTGGGCATATCTCAGTCAACCTAAAAGCATATTACATAAGGTACAAACTTGTTCATGATGCAGTTATGTTCTACCACAAACTCCTGCTGCCAATTCTCCAGATAGAGCATTTCCACAAACCAAGTCGTAAACCACGGTCATACACAGTAATTCAAGAAACTCCTTTTCACCCAGAAATAATTGCTAGCAATAATAACAGGCCTTGTTAGTCTAATTAATTGCCATAATATCTCTGCTTACTTGGATTTTGGAATAGATCACATTTCTGACGTGGTCACAAGTTACAATTTAATTTTTTTATCTTTCAGCTGTGTAGACAGCATGTATTGGTATTGCTACAAAACATAACACAGATGTTCTGAAAGAGCAGGGGAACAGAGACTTTTATAATTTAACATATATTCATGTCATAGGATTCTGCTCCAGCATTGTACTTTTCATGACAGGTGACATATCTATATCCGGAATTATAGTAGTAATAAGGAACTTCCAGTGAAATTAGTAAATTCTCAGACAGACATCTATATAAAAGTCTAGTACCTATTACTGGAGCATATGATTTTCTACAGTAAGTTAATAGCTGGGAAACATACACTGAAAATATCATTTAGTCTTCAGTGATTGATTGACTTTGGCATTTTTCTGACTATTGGGTTTCCTTACTTATTAATTTTGATTGAAAGGGTAATTTTCCCAAATTATACTCGGTGCATTTAGGATTTTCAGCTTCAGGTACATATTGAAATTAATTTTTTATAAGGAATCCAATTGTACTGTATTGAAAAGTCATAAAATCTTTCTAAAAATGCATCCACAGCCCCCCCC
>NW_020799095.1:100005317-100025952 GCF_003259725.1 Athene cunicularia | reverse complement strand
GGAAGTACATAAAGTTAGTTATAATTAGTTCAAATATCATTGCTGACTATAAACAAAGGCTCTTTTATCTTGTTACTTCCCTGAGATGAGAAAAGTGAACGTATGTGAATCTCAAAGAATATTGTCACCTTGATCATTTTTACTTGGAAGATTTTACAGATGCCATTTACTGAAATAACTTTTTTAAAACAGTATTTAAAAAGTGTTAGAGTTAAATGCAAAACTTAAAAACGCTTTCTCAGTAAAAATTGAGAATGTCTAGAAAATTATTTATTATACTGCCACCTACTTTAGCTTTATTGATGCAGTTATTAGCATCTTTTTTTGTTGACTAAAAGTCTATTCATCATGAACATGTAAAATGTTGAAATCTATCAACTATTATATCCATTTTGTCCTACCTCTATAAAGAATAAACTTATGGAACCATTCAGATATTAGAATTAATGTGGACTTATAAAGTTTGCAAGAGTATAAAAGTAAGAATTGCACAGTTTAGACATTTCAGTTTAGGGAAGAGGTTGTTTGCAGCTCTAGTCTAAGAGAAAACTTCATTTCCAAGAGTAAATGAATCATACTTGTTTAAACAAATTCGGAAGGGGAGGGATATTTCCACTCTGTCTCTCTCCCTTCTCCTATGGCTGGAACAGCAAAGGCAGCCCTCAGCCCCAAGGACTTGTGGAAGGCAACAGTGAACGAGCGCCCCCTGCGCAGATCCCATGGGCTCATCCAGACTGCTTGTTCAGAAAAGTCTCTGTCCCAAGCTACCCATAAACTATGTCGAGGATGTATCTGGGAGACGGCAACTTGGCATTGGCAGTCTATACATACATATGACTGTGAACAACACTTGCACCCATACTTTCATAGAATCATAGAATCACAGAATCATAGAATCATAGAATTATAGAATAGTTTGGGTTGAAAAGGACATTAAAGATCACCTAGTTCCAACCCCCTGCCATGGTCAAGGACACCCATCACCAGACCAGGCTGCTCAAAGCCCCGTCCAACCTGGCCTTGAACACTGCCAGGGAGGGGGCAGCCACAGCTTCTCTGGGCAGCCTGTTCCAGTGCCTCACCACCCTCACAGGAAAGAATTTCTTCCTGATATCTAATCTGCATCTACTCTCTTTCAGTTTAAAACAGTTACCCCTCATCCTATCCCTACACTACCTGATAAAGAGTCCCTCCCCATCTTTCCTGTCAGCCCCCTTTAAGTACTGGAAGGCTGCTATAAGATCTCCCCAGAGCCTTCTCTTCTCCAGACTGAACCCCAACACTCACAGCCTGTCTTCATAAGGGAGGTTCTCCCTGATCATCTTCATGGCCCTCTGGACCTGATCAAGCAGGTTCATGTCCTTATGTTGGCGGCCCCAGAGCTGATACTTGGCTCCTGCTTACCTTATCAGTACATGTGCAGCCAACTTTACTGGATATTACACAGTATGGTGAGAGTATCAGCTCTTAATGCCTTGTTATATTTTTTTTTTCTTACACATTCAGAATTTCAGAATGGTGGTGGTTTTCATACATTGCCTCTCTGGCATGAGCAACAACTTCTAGATGTCGGTTTGAGCCTCAAGACAGCTTGCAATCAACATTTAGGTAGAACAGCTTTGCTCGAAGGGAAAGCCTTCTGAAACACAAATCTCCTGGCAGTATTCTTTTCATCTCTCAGCTGGTTTCTTTCAGCCCCTTATTCTGTTCTCTTCTTTTCACCTTAACAAGAATGTCCTAGCCAAAAATTGTTGCTTCACAAAAATTATCCTGATAATAAGAGTCACTAAAACAGCTGACCCAGACCTTTGCTGGTGCTATGGCAATCTGCGTGTACAGAAGGCAAACATGTTCAAATCCCAATTTACTATCAGCATTTACTCAGTAAGTCACTGGCGTATACAGTACCTTGTCTCCTCCTTCTCATTTCTCCATGCAACATTTCACAACCACATGCACAGTGAGTTTCAAAAACATCTCTTCTGTAAGACTCCCGTCTGTGCACTGGAGTATGTATTTCTTACTGCTCATCCATATCTCTGCTTCATAGTGCAGAAGACATATGGCTTTCATGTTGCTTTTTGCCTGGGTAGTCTGATTTGAAATTGCCTACCTATCTTCCCTCTGTGTGATGTTATTTTGTAAGTGTGAAGGGAATACATTACTTCCAAACTGCCAGATTTGATCAATGTTGTATTTTGACAGGGTTTTGGTAGATTTTATCATCATGGCCTGCTTAAAATGGAAAAATGGCTTAAACAATTATCTCCTTTCCCTTCTTTACCACCTTACACTATTGTCTCTTTGGTACTAGATTGACTGATTTTGTGAAATTTTTCCAATCCTTCTCTTCACCTCCTCTAAAATCTCCTTTTCACTCAATCCAATCAGTCTCCCCTTTGTTGTCATCACTTTCTCCTACATGGTTAATCACTTCTTCTCACACCTGCTGTAACCTATTCTTTCAGTTCCTTATTCTGCAGTCTTCAGACCAACCAAAGCATCATAACCAAAAATCTTTGCTTCCTACTAGTCTGCAATGGTATGGCTTGTTCTTGTTTTTTAGCTCACTTACAAAGCTCACCTTCTTTCTGACTTGTGAGTCGGTTTTTGCCTCCTCTTCTACTCATGAGACACCCTATTCATGGATACTTCATCTCTGTTAAGCTGGGAAAAGAAGCCCTGGATAACACTGTGGTACTATGAGTAGTAATGAAGGAGGGTTACACCCTTTCATAGCTACTTACAGACATACTTCAGGGACAAACACAGTGAAAAAGGGTGACATTTGCTACTCCAGAAAACATATAGTGAGAGCAGAGAGAGGAAGTTTTATGAATGGGGTGGAATTTTTCCAAGGTTTGCATGTGCAGTCATCAACATTTCTGCATTTTTGCATATAGCTGTATTTGTGCATATCTGGAGCTCTTCCCCTACAAGGTATCCTTTTTTTCTGCGTGTCTCAGTTGTACAAGGTAATTTGAATTTTTTATTCCACAGACTATGAAGTTTTGCAGGTGTCAAAGGAAACAGTGGTAAAGACAGAAGATTTGCAAAGCAGTCCTGAAACATCTGACTATCACAGTAATTAAAGCAAAGCCCTAGGACACACAAAAAATATGGCTAATGGATAGTTTTGCTATAGCAGCATTTGAAATATAATACAGAAATGAGGCTCTGAAGAAAAGAAAAATATTTCAGAGGTTTCTTAGAGTTTTTAGCAGAAGTTGAACTCAGGGCAAAAGAAAATATTTTCCTGATTTAAGGTATAGAACTGTTGAATTTTAAGCCTACAATTAAAAAATCCAAATTACTGTGAGGAAGTACATGAGGTCTTAAGAAATTAGGACTATGATTTATTATCCTCTGTGGAGTATTAATAATACTGACAACTTATGCATGTGTGTATGTTCATGCATATAGGTGCATACATGTGCACATGTATAGATAAATGCTATCCAGACTCAGCCTTGGTTAGTTGGTGGCTTACAGAAATTAATTCTGCACTTTTTATACCCAAAATTTAAAATATAGGACCCAAAGGAGATACTGAATCAGAGTCTTCAAAAAAATTAGTTTTGGTATTGTGCAGGTTTTACTTTGGTTTTGTTGAGCCCAGATCAGTTCATGTTGCTGTTATGAGGAAATGATTGTTTATATCTCTCGTCTTGTGTATATTGGAAAATTGGCAGTGCTACCTTGTTTCATCTCTTGTTGTGAGTCAGGGGACAATGCATCTTCAACTGCAGTGCAAATGATTATACAGAGTCATAAAAGCAAAATATCACATCCCTGTGAGCTGAATCAACCTGATAACAGACAGCTTACACAAACCTTGCAGAATATGCAGAAGAATTAGTGGGTTCTGATAGACATTAAATTGCATTAAAGTATTTTTTTCTTCTACATGTTTAGATTTTATTCAGCCAAATAACGAGTTAAAATCAGAAACATCCACTGGGAAAAAGAGGCCTTCTGAGATGGGAAATATAAATAACATAGATATTTTTCACATAAAGTTACAGTGTGGTTACACTCAACTCCACTCAGTGACAATACCAAGGTACAATATGCAGCAATGACACTACTCTTTAAAATTCACAAAGCAATTAAATAGTACTTGTATTATCTACAAATTGTATGTGGATAATGTGGATAATGTTTTACCACTATCTATGTAAGAACAAGGGTTTGGTCATTTACAAAAACCAGTAGCACTTCCCAGTTTCTCAATCCATTGCCCATCACGTAATTTTCATAAACTTGAAAATATTAGAAGTCCCCAAGGGAGGTGAATGTTCAGATGTAGCAAACAGTCCCATTTCAAATCTATCTTGGCATGGCTGAGAGCTAGCTGTTGCAGGGAGTATGGAACTTACTACACCCCCATCTGGGTGGTATATTAGTGCTGTAAGCTACTTGATTATGCGTCATAAACTAACTATTGTTGGCTGAAATAAATGTCAGTTTCTTAGGAAATGTGAATTCTAGCTTTATGCATGTTCCAGTATTCAGTATTGGTTGTCAATTGTTTAGAGGAAAAAAAACAACATCTTTCTACAATATTTATATTGCCAATCATTAGTAAGTGGTAGAAAATATTAACAGTTATAATGAAGGAAGGCTCTGAGATGTGAGTAGTTATAATTCAAGTTAATGGTGATTATGATTCAGGAAATGTGTATTCCAGGCGAATTGTAGGTTCCCTATTTAATGATACCTATGACAATAGAAACAATATTATTTCTTAGACAGGTCTGGCAAATGTAGTAAGAATCTCACATCTGGCAATGAAATTACACATCTCCTGTTGTTCATATTGTTTCTTTTTAGGTGTAGGAAAAAAGTGAAATTCTGTTTTAATTTTGTTTGCTCTCACTTTCTATGCTAAGTGAAAAGATAAATTTCAAACCCTGTTTTTTTTTTCCTGTGAACATGGTATTCCATCTCCTACTTCACATGTTTGTAACATGAGTAGAAGGAATCCAACATCCTCTCCACCAGCATGAAAAGCAAGGGGGTTTTTATTTCTCACTCTTTCTCCTTGCCAAGCTGAAAGTAAAGAATAGAAATATTTTATTTTAAAAACTACAACACTTAGATTTCACTCTACAGCATTATTTCAACACATCTAGTCATGTACTGAAACATGTATTGAAACTGAGAAGTTACTTAAATTATAATTAGTTATTAGCTTCATTATTTACTTTTCAAATCATTGTTGTTCTTAGTTGAGGTTTCCAGTTCTTGGTAAAAGCCTTTTTGTCTCCTTCACCCATACCTGACATTTACAGGAATTTTAAACAAACTAGGGGACAACAGAGTATGCTCACTCCTTACTATTCTGGGTGCTGCTCCTGCCAGTGCTTTCTGAGCTTCTATTAAGAAACAGCTAAATTTAACTGAAGCTGCAACTGTTGGCAGGTTTTTAGCGACCTCTATCTTGGAGTTAACCATTAAAGTGAGGAAGATGTTGGCCACTTGGGAGGAATAACAATCTCTGTATTCACGTACCTGTGTGCCACAGTGCATATAAAGCACTTTGCTTATAAACCCCCTTCAAACATTTCCTCTATCTCTCAAGTGGAGGCAAAGCCATCTCTGAGACAGAAAATCTCTAACCTGCATTAATGTGGTTAAGTCATCCTGTCACTAATGGAAGAGAAACAGCCAAGCAAAGGCCTCTTCTGTTTTGTCACAAAAGCATAAGCACAGAGTATGTTGGTGGAAATCACCATAATTGCATATTACTGAGCCAAGAATAACAGAAACTCTCCATTTTACATCGCATCTGACTTTAATATAAGCAGCTCAGATTTCTGTAGGGATTATACATTGTTTAGTCTCTGATAGTAAACTAGTTTTTAAACAAATAGTAACCAGAAGAATATCAATGAGCTTTGTCGTAAAGTACTGCATGGCAAGTTAAATCAGGAAATTCATTGTTGTTCACGGAGAATGCCAGCATACTTTTTCATTATTTTTCTTATTAATAAAGTGGTGATAGAATTAATCTCATGTTCAATTAACTGTAACATCACGAAAGATCTTTAGAAAAAGCAGAAAGCAAAAGAAGTACCTAATCAAAGGCAGTAAATTTTCCAAATACAGGTACTTATACATGGGTATAAATGTCTGTTAACATACTTCTCTGAGATTGTAAATCCATGCACACATGCAGGGAGCACTGAAAGATCCCTGCGTGATATTTTGCAACACAGAGTCCTCTTAGTCTAAGATAAAATACCTAATCAGAGAGTTATTTTTTAACGTTCATATTGCTCAACACAAATTCAGCTCTAACTCAACTTTAATAACTTCAGAGAGTTTCACCCTTTTCTGCCTCCCTCCTTGACTCTGATGAGTGCTGGAGGCTTTGGACGCAGACAACAGTCATAGCAGCTGGTTTACCAAGGGTCTGGGAGTCTAATAAGCGTGGGCAAAGCAGACGAGCAGGAAGGCAGGTGAGAAAAGCATTAGTGTTATGTCCGAGGCCATTAAATGTGTGGGCTGTTAACTGTGCTGGCAGCAAGAAAAGGATTAACTGTAGAAAGGAGCAGGAAGAGTAGGGGTTAGATCCAGCCTGGGTTATATCTTACAGTGTTAATGACAAACAATTTTACCCATAGCCTCTTCTTTTGGTACTACTTCTGTTTATTTCTGCAAGGTTCACATTAGTCCTGTCTATGCATAAAATATCTTTGCTGGTATTTTACTTCAGGCTACTAATCTGTTTCACCAGTTAGACCAGCAAAATCTTAAATTTTCAGTCAGCTTACTTCATTCAGGGAAGTCCTTACAAGTTATCCTGGCAAAACCCACACCATTGCCAGTGCAAGCTGTGTCAATATTAGAAGAGTTTATTGCAAGGGCAGAGGCAGGGCTGACCTCACTGGTCCTATGGCCGTAGGTGTGATCCATGTGAGGAGGGAGCACCCGCCACGTCAACCAAGACAGAGGAGAGAGGGAAGGCAAGAGGTCAGACAATATCTGGCCAATGTTTGAACCGATTCACTAGTAAGAGCAGAGTCAGCCAGCTGCTCACAGGTGAGTATAAACCTGAGCCACTGCCTCTCTGGGACCCAAAGTACCCTTTCAACACTATTATTTAGCATAGCTCATATTTACAGGGCCTGTGTACCCATGATTTAGAGGTGATGGAAGAATGAGGAGCACAGAGGATTTGCCACAAGCAAGCAATAATTTTTGGCAGCAGACATAGATTTTGTTTGAGCTCTGATAATAGAGGACATAGGTCCTATTAGTATATTCTCCTGAAAGGTAATGAGACATTCAGGATTATTTCTGCAGCCTGTGCAGAACACGGTGATATCCTGATTTTAAGACGCTGCTGCAAGAACTCCCTGGCAGAAGGAAGTGCCTCTATATCTTACCTTCGGAAACACAGGAAAGCTGGAAAAATAAAAGGCAAATTATTTTTTTAAGGTGTCAGGATGCAGCTCTGGTTAGGTCTCTTGCTGAGGCTTACCCAGAACTGTGATGCTTCCCTCACTCCCACTCTGAAACCTGGGCAACCCTCCCTGCAAAATCTTTATTGAATCTAAAACAAAACCCACTAACTTCTGTTAAAGATTATACTTGGAGGAATAAATATGCCACAATGCAAGACCCTGAATGATGTGTTTTCAATGTTCTTTTACTCGGAGTGTGTCTTTTTAATTAAAGATTTTAGGTTTTCAATAGAAAAATTAAAACCTGTAAACATTGCTTAAATTATAAATTTACAGTGGGTTCAGCAGCACTCAGGAGGCCAAGGTTGATGTGTGTAACTTCCGAAATTAAACCAGGAAGGAAATCTGCAGTTTCACCCTGAGAGAGAGCAGAACTATCTCATGTTGTGTCTGGACCTTGGAAACAAGAGTTGGGATGTTACAGGACTGTGCTGAAAAGAAATTAAACCTTACATACAGACCATTATCCCTAAGAGAACATCTTTATTCTTCAAAGAAAAGCTTTTAAATGCTGATAGATGCTGTTAAATGCAGCAACTGAAACACTTCTGAGCTGAAGAACTGCTTGTTGTTAAAAATACTTTACATGAGATGACCATGTACCTGCATGTAATTAAAATGATTAATTGCAAGACAAATAATATTATGATGAGGAAATAAGTTTGGTAGAAATATTATCATGAAAAAGGATATGTAGAAGATTGTTTTAGTATTCCTAGAAAATAATATAAACTGTTTTCATGCAATTACAAGGAAATTCCTATAGTACAAACAGTGTTTTATAGCTTATAAATGCTAGCTTCAGCTTCCATTTCACATTTTGTTATTGCAGAGGTCTGTGCAGTATCACAGTGTTTTACCCTCAATACAGGGTGAAATATCTGCTTCTAACAGAAGCTATTAAATCCTTAATGGGACAAGTCTGCAATTATTTTTCAAGCTTCTAATTTCAGAAATGAACCAACTATCAGGTAATACAAGGAAAGGCTACTCTTTTACTTCAATGAACAAGAGACTGAAGCAATCAAGTCACATGTTTTATCAAGACTGACTTAGTATTACCTCTTCATCATTTTATCATTGCTCAATACTATTTGATAACAATTTCCAGTTAGAAGATTGTGCAAAAAGTCTTCTAGAGTTCACTGTGATTGTGGAGATTATTTTAAGCTTTGTTACTGCATTAACAAGTACTTTTAATGTGACACCTTCACCAATTGCCACCTCATCTAAAGCACTAGACTACAAAATAATCTGGACCTTCTGTATTGTTCCAGCTCCACCAGGATTTCCTTCCATGAGAGACTCAAGTCAGCCATTTGCCTCATGGACCTTTCATATCAAAAAAATTTCAACACCCTCCAAGGCTTTCTGGTGATAACCTTATGAAGAAGTTTCTTTCATCTGCTAGCACCCAACATTTTCTTCTTTCCAGTTTTTCAGATGAAGGGAACCTATCCTAAAATGCCTGGATAGAAATGTGCCTGCTTGGTGACACTCACACAGGGTCTAAGTCACTCTACATAGAAAGCCCTGGCACAACTGTCTGGTGAAAACTTAGTTGAGGTCAATTCCTGTTGTGTAGTCATCCTCTTGTTTCCAGATATCTTGTCCCCTTGTTACATCTGTGAAAAAGTCTTACCCACTTTCACGTGACTAAGCAAAAACATAAAACTGAAGAAATACTGAGTTGAATGAGAGCAAAGAGCCATTTACAGGGTACAGTTGGGGAAAAATAGAAAGGCAAGTCAAGGACAGCAAGGTCAGCCTCCTTTCATCTTCCAGCCAGCAGGACTCTCAAGATTTCAAAGGCAGAGTCTACACTGAGAAAGTACATTTAACCTCCTCTGAAACACTTAGGGTCCAGCAGAAGTCCTGTCTCAAGGAGCAACTCTGCTTGTTTATTGTTTATAACTGTCTGCATAATAAAGTCAAGACTCTTGAGGTCATATCACTCAGCAGGAGATGAGCATTCAAGTAATGTTAATTATAATCAATTATTTGACCAAACATAACAGTGAGATTGATCCAAGTAGATTTGTGTCATCCTGACTGGACAGCATAAAGCCAGCATATTCATCTATCTTTCTGTCTACCTTCAACTACTAAAAGTGGGGGTTATCATCTACTACTGGCATACCACAGGCAAAACACATACAGCATTTAGCTTCACTGTCATTTTTCCTAAAAAAAAAGAAATCTGGGGACAGTCCACATTTGCTTCTGCAAATAGATTAGCAACAATCATTTTCCTGGTCTCTCAGAATATTAGTTTTTCACTGTACATGGTCAATGACTGTTATAACTAATGTTCTTTCCTACAACATATCACATTTTAAAGAATTATTTAATTATGGATATGTTTAATATGTCGTGAGTTATTATTCCATATTTTTTTCATAACATTAATTCTTACTTATTCCGTACTCTATATCCCTTCTTTAGCTATAGTTATACTATAACTATAGTGGGAAAGAAATCTGTCCCTCTGTGAAGGACAGCTGTCATTTATTCTCATCTTTTCCCTCCTAATGTTTAAAAATTGCAGATTAGCCTGTACAAGAAATAGTATGAATGCTGTCGGCATACTAATAACAGTAGCTGTTTTTTTAAAGCTTATCTTGTCTGAAAGAATAATTTCTACTCAAAGTTGCAATAACAGCAAGTTTAGCCTCATGTAGACATTTAAAAAATAATGGTACAATAGTTCAAAGGTGCTTCTTAAGAAATTAAAGTGTTTATGTAGGAGAAAAACCTACTGTCAACTTCAGACTTAAGTTGTTCAGATAAGCATGGACATTTAATGACAGGGACCAGATGGTATCTCAGCTACTAATGTATCTTTACCATTTCCTTGCAGTCTAAAATATTGCACTTTAATCTTTAATATTTAATTATAAGCATCTTGGATTTTTAAAGATAGATAAATAATTCAAAGGTTATTGAAAGAACTCTGTACCGTAAACTGTCCGTAGTTTTTTTTGTCTGGACACACTTCTAATAGTATAGCATAAAAAATGCTATGAATGGACTGGCCAATGCCATTTCACATGCTGGACTTTTTGAAGGCCTTCTCCAATTCTCACCAGAGTCTCTGGAATTTATTCAAGAACACTCTAAATATTTAGCTACAGAACAATTATTTTGGTTAATAGATGAATTTAAAAACAAAAACCAAAAACAACCAGTTAATACTTGCCATCAGATTGCATTTATATTATGCAATGTTAACGTTTATTCATCTGTGAGCAGATATTATTGTGCTTTTAAGCTTATTCAGTAAACTCTTACTTTTAAAATATTTCTTTTCAGATAGTGCGAGGGGGTTAAATGTCAGTCAACACACCTGAGCATACAGATCAATATGTATAAACTCATATATGTACACAACCCACTACTGTGTCTTGAGTGTTTTGGCATTCCACGGGATTGTTCTAGTGCAAGTTTGAGTGAAATGTAATGACAGAATAAGTAAAGACAGCTTAAGTTAATCACTGAATTTCTTTGTTGGCTATTGAACATCCTTAGATAAGGAAGAGAATATTAGTAATTAATCCATAAGAACAATCTTCTGCTCTGCATCTTTCCCTGTTCACTTATAAACACCTCTAATCTCTGGGGAAAAAAAAAAAAAAAAAAAAAAAAAAAAAAAGCAGCACCCTTGAAACAGTCTTGTTGTTAGAACCATCTAACCTAAGCTTTTATGACTAGATTTGTGTTATACATATCATTGTTCCAAACGTTTAATTTAAAATTCACCCTTTTTCATTTTTTTACTGTACATTGATTAAAAAATTAAGATAACCATTGACATTAGTATGACCTCTTGTAGAGCATACTTCTCATATCTAGCAGAAAACCTGACTAACTTTCAGTTACGTCAGTTTAAATTGTATGTTCTATTGTTAAAACATAATAGCCCTTTGCTTTGTTATGCAGTCTTTCTAAAATGATTGGGTTTGAATGCCATTTAAGATGTCCATTCTTTTGATACTGTAAATGAATCCTTTGAATTTTTATCAGCTATTAATGATGATTGTCCACAAAGCATCAATCACTACCAAGAATTCTCAGCCCTCCTGTTAATTATTTGGACATTTCTAGGCCAATTAACCATCTCTCTTCCAGCTGTAATACTCAGAAGTTTTCTACCTGGTTGCTTCCATGTTAGAGGAGCTCCTTAGTAAAGGACTCAGCAGCTGGGTAACAATCAGTGGCACCTGTCTTTCATATAGATCAACTAATGGTTCCCTCTTGACTACAGTCTCCTGAGTTGTGGACTGCATTTCATTCACAGTTCCTGTGATTGGAGTTTTATGGGGTTTTTTACGACTAAAATCACTTGGGAATTGTTAGATTAAAAAGCACATATTCTGCTAAAAACAATACTACACTTCTTACCTGCATTTTCATATTTTTAAAAAGGGCATTTAAACAATCTGTGGGTTTAAAAGGGGAATTCAGCCTACATTTAATCACCTGTGGTTTGATCGTTAAACTTGCACATACTCTGTTTTAATTTCCAGTGATCATCATGCATAATTTAATGTGCCTTGTTCCTGAGTCAGTAACATAGATTCACTAACTACTGCACTATACAACTTGTACTACATTTAATTAGGAAACTCTGTCAATTTGTTAGCACAGTGCTTTATATAAAGCAGCACTGCACATTAAACTATTGAGTTCCTCTTTGAGAGCCCACCTAGAAATGTTTTATCTGATGTTACAAAATTTATGACTGCAATAAGTAACTAGCAAAACCTGCTAAAAGGCTGCGGATTTCAAAGCTGTGGATACACTCACGCTACAAGGTATAAAATATATGTTCTGGAAGTTCTGAACCATAAATGTACACTTCCTCTAAAACAATTAGAGTGTTTTTCTTCTGATTTTTATAAAAGATCTATTAACCTCCAAGAAGGGAAATAAGAAAAGAATCCAGGTCAATGTCTGATGAAGGGAAGATTTTGTGCTGGGTGCAGGATGAGAAAAGAAAACATATTCTTTGTACAAGATAAATAGATAATTTCAAAACTTTTCCAAAGCAAGATTTTTTTTTTAAATTGGTCTTGACATTATACTTAACTGTATACCTTATCACACATAAGTGACAAAGTTTTCAGACAGTGAATACTGTGGTCTTGACCCAGCAAAGACTAATCATGTATATCTGCCTGGGTTGTTGGTTAAAAGTCTATATAGTTAGTATCATTTATTTTAATGAGACATTTGTGAGTTTAAAATCAAGGTCAACCTGCTAAGAGGATTGTTAAGGTCAATAGAGTTATCCCTGGCTTCAAGTAAAGTATATGCTTAATGAGTTGGCTGAATCAGATTCTGTATCTGAAATCCAGTATGAAATTGAACCTGTGTATACCTAAATAAGCAGCATGATATGTTAGTGTTTTTTGAAGGATTACGTACATGCTAAAATTACTACATTTAGAAATTATTGTATTTTGGGGACATAAAAAATTTGCCTTTGTGTAGAATAAGGAATAAGATAGTAGAGGTAGACAACATTCTCAAACAAGGATTCCCCTAACCAGAAATGGCCATTATTATGTAACCATATTTTTTATATTTTCTTCCTAGAAGATTCTTTTCCTTTCAAGCAAGAAAAATGTTATTGTCATATTGCAGCTGTATTTTCAGTGAGTATTTTCCGATTTTTTAAATTTTTTTTTTTTAACATTTCTTAAAGTTTTTGTTACTGCAGTTATGTGAGAATGTGAGTCTTTGGGTTTTTAAACCAATGACTCATTCCTTGCCATGAGAGGGAAAATCTTGGGAGCACTAATTTTAAGTTCAAAAGAAGGGGAGACAACAAGAAGAACCTTTGTTTCTTTGGAGCTATGCTATGGAGGTAACAGCCTGGCCTCCTGTGCAGCAATATGCACACTTGATCAAGAGCAGAGGAAGGAGATGGGCCTAGCAGAAACAGTGAAGAAAATGGAAAAAGAAAGGATTAAGTACTAGGCAAGGTGCAAGACTTAGGAGTCAATAAATGTAGGTGGTGTTTTAAATGTTGCACTTTATTCTCTTGTGACTGCAAAGGAAAACATTAATTTAACAGTTATGATGATAGCTAGGATGGAGTGACTACGCTAACTCTGTAGTGCGCTTGAGCACATCCGAGGCAGAACATCTATTTCCTGGAAGCTTAAGCAGACTTAGCATGAGATATTGGAGCTATTAAAAATATCACTGTACAAGCTGACAGCTGGATAACAGCTTTATAGACAAACCATCAATGCTGGCTCAAGGCTTCACAGAAAAAGTAGAAAGATACAAAAGCAGGCTTCACATCCTGACAAAAAGTGAGGGAAAAAATCCAGTACTTCTGAGAATTTTTACCAAAGTAAATTGATTTCTTTGAAAAAAGCCTTCCTTTTAAGTCAGGCCGGACTCCAGAAGGAAAAATAACTCAGCACTGTGGATTCTGAAATATGAATGCTGCTTCAGATATCTGCACTCAAGTTACTGATACAAGGCTGGTTATAAAATTATCAATGTTATCCTTTCTCTTGCAGAGAAAGACCCATACAAACTAAACCTACACAGTAAGTTTTCTACCAGGGATGTGGTCAAGTCCCCCAATAATACAGGCTAAGTATTAATATGAATATTGATTTGTTTCCCTGTAGTTTAATATAAGACCTCTTTTAGTAAAAGTGCTGAGCCTTTCCTGCAACTTAAGTGTTCACTGCACATAATATAATTGATTCAGTTTCAAACTTTCATTTCACAGCATTGTATTTTAATTTAAATGCAGTTTTTATCTCAGTTATGTTACTTTGTTTAAAGTTAGGTAATGCTGTTTAAGAATGATCAAATTTCTGCTTCTCTTCAATGGATTTAATATGTTTATAATTAGGATATACATATGAATGTTATAAAACATTAAATTATTTATTAAATTGTGTTATTTACTTCTACTTAGTATAGCTTTGTGGTTAATGAGACAGCAAGGAGAACAAGACGTCTTCTGAAGTAGTTAGGAATGCACTAATAAACATAATTAAAATTTACTATGTACTTCAGAATTTTTACATTCCACAATAGGTCAAATAAACAGGCCACTCCAAAGTCACAGGAATGACCAGTAGAATAGGTTGTACAGACAGACTACCAGACACAGCCTGCAATCACAACACTGTGTGTGTTCCTCCAAACTGATCACCATCAAATAGCTTTAAGCTCAGTTCACATTTATAACATAATGCCTTTCCAAAGAAAGAAAAAAAGGTTATGTCCATTCCTAACAGGATGAAAGCCAGGTGAGGTGACCAGGCTCCTTCAAGGGAAGAACCATAACCCAAATGCAAAGGTGAAATCAAGCTCAGATGAAGCTTAGTAGAGTGTGACTGGGAAGCACATAATAGAGGACAGAACCATTTTGAGTTACATCCTGGTTGCAGCTTTTAAATTTGTGTTTCTTCATTTGTTTTTACCCTAATTCTTTTTATAATAGAAACTGCAAGAAAATACCAAAGGCCTTTCATTTCATTATAATCAAATCTCTTCTTGTATGCCAGGAAGAACTTCATATTTTGTGCATTCTTGAGGTTGTTTGTATTTTCAAAGCTGAATGTTTTTATCTGTGAAAGTTTTTCAAGACTGCAAGGTAAGTGACGCTCTGAAAGGATCAGAGCTGACCATTGTGACATGTTCCTAAAAGGAAGATGCTGGAATAAAAATACTTTTGTATCATGAGAAACTTTATACTGCAACAAAATTGTTTCACGTCATTTTTGTCCTTTTTTTTTTTGTTAATTAATGGATACTTTAAAATTTAAAATAGGTTTAGAATGAGTAATTGAATAATGTCCAAATTTTTCTACTGTTTTTCTATGAAATAAAGTTCTGGGGAAATATAACTCACTCCATGAAGCATTTCCTTCTTAACAGATTTACTTTTTATAAAAATAAGCATATGGAGCTATATCAAAAAAGCCATTTGCCTCAATATCCTGTCTTGGAAAGTGATTGGTATGCTTAGGGTGGTATATATGAGATGGAAAATGCATAAAGGGTAATATTTCCCCTGGTACACCATCTCGGTTTCCAGCAATTAGATAATGACTTCCTGAGCTGCAAATCACATCTGGACCATCATTCTCCATCACAACTGATACAACTACTACTCAAGAAGTCATCCAATCCCTTTCTGTTAAATCATGTTGGTTTTAGAATGCAGGAATTGGTGCTATGGGTGTAAAAATACTTTTTGGCTTCGTACACCTTTTTATTAACAAGAAAAAGATTCCAAAACAATTCTTCCAGTTCATGTACTGTTCCATGAAGTCATTAAGATACCGAACTATATAAAAATGAAGGAGCCTGTGAAGAGGGAGGCTGAAAGGAGGAGCTAAAAAATTAAATTCTTACCAGTGATGTGCATATCGCATTGCAATAAGAAAGGCTTAAATAAGGTTGAAAACAAGACAGAATGACAAGGAAAGGATTTTGCTAGAAACAGGAAAACCTTCTTCTTGGAGTACACCCAGCAAAGGGCCTGTCTGAAACCAAAGTGATTGTAGGAGGGACCGTGGAACAAACCAACAAAATGGGCATGGAAAACATCACCAGGCCTGGATCATGTGCCCCCAAGAACTCTAAGAGATCTCAAGGATGAAACAGCTAGGTTAATAATATAGGTATCTAACTTTTGGCTTAAGACTCCTGTGGCCCCTGAGGACTGCAGTGTAGCAAATGTGGTATCAGACATTTTTTAAAAGCTCCAGTGGGACCAAGAAACCTCTGACTTCTTTACTGGGGAAATTAGTACAAGTGCAAGCCAAGTGTATAATTAGTGGATACTTTGAGAAATATATACCTACAAAAACTGGCTGCTCGTGGCCTGGATGAGCATACATCTGCTGAGTCAAGCACTGGCTGGATGGACGGTCCCAAAGAGTGGTGGTCAATGGAGCTAAATCCAGCTGGCAGCTGGTCACAAGTGGTGTTCCTCAGGGCTCAGTGTTGGGACGATTTATGTTTAACATCTTTATTGATGATCTTGATAGGGACATAGAGTGTGTCATCAGTAAATTCACAGATGACACCAAGTTAAGTGGGAGTGTTGATTTGCATGAAGATATGGGGGCTCTACAGAGAGTAACAATCTACAGATAGATTGGATCAGTGGGCCAATGTTAACGGGATGAGCTTCAACAAGGCCAAGTACCAGGTCCTGCACTTGGGCCACAACAACCCCCTGCATGGCTACAGACTTGGGGAGGTGTGGCTGGAGAGCTGTCTGGGAAAGAAGGATCTGGGGTTCTAACTGACAAGCAGTTGAACATAAGCCAGCAGTGAGCCCAGGTGGCCAAGAAAGCCAACAGCATCCTGGCTTGTATTAGAAATAGTGTGACCAGCAGGAGCTGGGAGGTGACAGTCCCCCTGTGCTCTGCACTGGTGAGGCCACACCTGGAACATTGTGTCCAGTTTTGGGCACCTTAATATGAGAGAGGTATCGAGGTGCTGGAGTGAGTGCAGAGGAGGGCAACGAAGCTGGTGAAGGGCCTGGAGAACAAATCCTATGAGAGACTGAGGGAGCTGGGACTGTTCGGTTTGAGGAAGAGAAGGCTGAGGGGAGACCTCATCACTCTCTACAGCTACCTGAAAGGACATTGTAGAGAGGTTGGTGCTGGTCTCTTCTCACAGGTGATTAGTGACAGAACAAGAGGGAATGGCTTTAAACTCCAACAGGGGAGGTTTAGACTGGACATTTGGAAAAAAATATTCACAGAAAGAGTGGTCAGACAGTGGAATAGGCTGCCCAGGGAAGTGGTGGAGTCACCATCCCTGGAAGTGTTTAATGGTTGTTTAGAAGAGATGTTGTGGGATATGGTGTAGGGGAGAACTTTGTAGAGTATTGCTGATGGTTGGGCTCGATAATCCCAAAGGTCTTTTCCAACCTGAATGGTTCTGTGATTCTGTGAAATATGGTCTGCCAGTGAAAAGCTAGTGAGCCTTCAGTAGGGTGAATATTTATCAATTTGTTGATCAGTATTCATACATAGCAAAACTACAATTTTCATTTGTTTTTATCCTAAAAAAAAAAAAAAAACAAAAAAAAAAACACTAGAAGAAAGTAGACAAACAAATTGAATTACCTTTTTGGCATCTAAGAATTAAAAAATAATTCTTCCTCCTGATAAACTATAATATATATTTTTGTACACTTTTCTATTTTAATGAAAGATCTTTTTAAAAGCTCTTAGAAAAGTAGTTTACAGCAGTAGAAAAAATAAGAGGTCAGATTCTTTTCTGTCCCAGGATATAACCTTGTGAATTTCAACAAGGGGAAGTGCCAAATTCTGCACCTGGGGAGGAACAACCCCATACACTAGTACATGATGGAAAGCAGCTCAGCAGAAAAGACCCTAGGAGTCTTGGTGGACACCAGGTTGACCATGAGCCAGCAGTGTGCCTTTGCTGCAGAAAAGGCCAATGGTGTCCAAGGCTGCATTAGACAAAGTGAGGCCAGCAGATTGAGGGAGGTGATCCTTCCCCTATGCTCAGCACAGGTGAGGTCCTTACCTAGAGTTCTATGTCCGGTTCTGGTGTCCTGTCGTGTTTTGAACTCAGAGGGCAACTGAGTACCACACAGCCAATCACTTACCCCTTCCTCCTCAAGAATGGGAAGGAGAAAATGAAGCAAAAGGCTCAGATATTGAGATAAAGACAAGGAGGGATGATTCACCCATTATGATCATGGGCAAAAGACAGATTTATTAGGGGAAGAAAAAGAACATAAATTTAATTCAGACACTAACAACAACAACAGTTATCAGACAGAGTAGGACAGTGAGAAGCATTACCACATCTTAAAAACACCTTCCCCTGACCACTCCCTTTCTTGGGCTCAGCTTTGCTCCCAAGTTCTCTACCTCCTCCCTCCCATCAGCAGAGGGAGCATGGAATGGGGGGATGCAGTCAGTCTCACCCCTTCTTCCTCATCAAGGTTGGGGGGATGCCTCACATTCTTCCCCTGCTCCAGCGTGGTGTCACCCTCACAGGAGACAGTCCTTCACAAACTTTCTCTAACATGAGTCCTTCCCAAGGGCCATACCATTTAACAGTGCTCCAGTGTGGGTCACCCCCGCGTGTTGCAATCCTCCCAGCACCAAACTCCAACAGTGGGTGCTTCTTCCCATAGAGTCTTGGCCTTCTTCAGGCACAGTCCTCCTCCAGCATGGGGTCCTGCATGGGCTGCAAGTGGGTGTCTGTTGGGATTCTAGAGGACTTTCTGCGAGAGAATGGACATGTGAGCAATCCTGCGTGAGAACAAGACCGATAAGAGCCTCAGCCGTGCAAGAATGTGATAAGGATGTGACCCTGAATGAGGGGGGAGAAACTCGAGGAGACAAACAACCCCCGAAGGGGTTGGGACAGAAGAGGAAGTTACCCAAGGCAGGAAGCCTGGCAAGGCTGATGTGGCACTTTTTATCCAATCATAAGAAGGTTTAAAGCGCGGGCTAAGTTAACTGTCCAGTCTTGAGGACTTGTACTGCATGTTACTCACGTGTGTGGGAGAACATTATAAAAGGGCTTTCTTAGTTGTAATAAATGGGCACTGCTTGATCACATCAGTCGTGTGCGTGCTCAGCTCTCCCGCAGGTGTCTGCTCCACCATGGAGCTCCATAGGTGGCAGGGAGGCCATCTCACCACTGGATATAGGGGAGATGCTGCCCCAGCACACCTCCCCCTTTCCTCCTCCTTTCTTCCACTGGCCTTGGTGTTCACATAGGTGTACTCCTCACAACAACTCCTCACAAATCCTACTCCTCCTTCCAGTTTCCTCTTCTTAAATACGTTATCGCAGAGACACAGCCACCATCGCTAAATGACTCAACCTTGGCCAGATGCAGGTCTGACCTGGTGCCAGGGGAGCTTGGACAAGTTCTCACATGGGGCCACCTCTGTAGCCCTCTCCCCTGCTACCAAAACCCCCTGACACACACCCAGAGTCAGAACAGATCCTCAGTACGAGGCATATATGGATAGACTGGAGGGATGTGCCCCAGCAAAGAGCCACAAGGATGATTAAGGGTCTCAAGCACTTCACATGTGAGGAAAGGCTGAGTTAGGACTGCTCAGCCAGGAGAAGATAAGGCTCAGAAGACCCTCATCAGTGAGGGAGGGTGCAAAGAGGATAGAGCCAGACCCTTTTCAGTGGTGCACGGTGACCGGACCAGAGGCATGACCTGACACACAGGAAGTTCCCTCTGATCAGGCAAGTTCTTTACTGTGAGAGTGACTGAGCACTGGCACAGGTTTCCCAGAGAGTTCATGCAGTCCCCAATCTTGGAGATATTCAAAAGCCATCTGGATATGGTTCTGGGCAACTGGCTTTAGGTTATCCTGCTTGAGCAGATGGGTTGGACCAGATGATCTCATGAGGTCCCTTCCAACCTCAGCCATTCTGTGGTTCTGTGATATCTTTAATGCAAGAAGAAAATGAGAATGGGAAAAATGCAGAGGGTTGACTACCTTCCCAATCTGCAAACTGCACCAGCCCTGGCTGAGTTGGTATAGCTCCAGGGCCAGTCTTCTTCTAAACCATTATGAGAAATAACTCCACTCTGAAGACTGCCAGGCCAGATTTGGACTGGCATCACTTTCTCTCTCTCTTTCCCTTATCTACTGATAGTTCTCTCCCTGTCCTGACCAGCACGAGCACAGTTATCCTGGCTTCACTTGTGTTGAGATACTTCAGTCTTACAGCAGGGGCCACAGTGACAGCCTTTTGAAGTTTTGGGTGTAAGCAATTCCTCACCATTTTCTCTACACTTTTTCTCCATTAAAAGTTAGGATTCTTATTTGATTGAGGTCTCATGACGGTATGTGTGTTGCACAGGTCACACATATTTTTTCCCTACTTCTCTATACTCAGTGGTTTCCTGTCAGATGGATTTTGCAGGGGAAAACTGGTAGTGCATGATTTTAAAATACAGAAAGATTGTTAGTACCTTAAAATTGTACCAACCTACTCTCTGATCACGCTGCCATTATACACTTACTACATACTTACTTACATTCATTATTCCTTCATTTAAATAGTCAATCTTTATTTTTATCTGTAATTTTTAAAATTAATTTACAGAGAAAAAGCAACTCTAGGTGCCATCTTTTGAGGATTGGGGGGGGG
>NW_020799095.1:99900829-100005267 GCF_003259725.1 Athene cunicularia | reverse complement strand
GGGGGGGGGGGGGGGGGGGGGGGTATCCAGGAAATTGGACTTGAACTGTTGCAATTCCACCTTACAGTCTAATTACCTCAGCATTAAGAATACAGAATAACTATTCTGCATTTCTGCTTTCCTGAAGCATTCAGCTGGAGTGAGCTGCTAGAGCTATGCTGTCTCCAGTCTGCAACAGCCCTACAGGATAAACTAGGCTGGCCAAGAAGAAATAGCCTGAAAGAATTCATAGTTAGGGTCTGTTTGGTTGATTAATAAAATGGGGTTTTTCTAGCTTCTTTAAAGCTCTCTTCAGAAACAGTCTTCTTGCAGTTCTCTAATCATGGTTTTGAACAACATCTTACGTCAGGATCGCTTTGCTTTTTTCTGAGCAGTTTTGTACCTCTCTGCTTTGGCCAGGGCTAAAGCTGGCTGTACTTTGCTGCTCAAACCCCTTTCTTCTTCATAGGTTTTATCTGGAGCAAGTTCCAGCAATAAAAAGGAGTAGCAAAGATCTGCAGCAAAATAGAGCTGCTGTAAATGGGCATCAGACCCCAAGATGTGAGAGGTATGTCAGGTGGGGAGCCAGGCTGAGGGGTAGTGTCCCTGGATCTTAGAGAAGCAAGAAAGAGGAGAATTTTACATAGGGTTTCTGCAGGCTTTCTACAAGATCTCATCCTAAGAAATAGCAGGATATTGAAGTGGATAGAGTCCCATGAAGATTCATTGATCCCTGGCCTAAAAGCTTAATAATATAGTTAAGATGGTGTTGTCAAATGCTAAACACTAGCATTCTCTTTAAAGGACTGTAAGGGCAAAAAATTATTTTTTATAAAATATCTTTCCACTCTCCAAATTATTTTTTTTTTCTAAACCAGGTAAACTCTGCACATGCCTTAGAATAGCTGAATATCACAGTTTAGAAAAGCCCTGTGCTGGACTTGGCAAACATTTGTCTTGACAAACAACTTCGTTGCCTGCTTATTCTGTAGTGGGAGTAGTCTGAGTTTGGGTAATGAACGGAGTAGCTCCTTGAGAGAGAAAGCAAGAAAAAGAAAAGGTTTTGCATTGGGAATCTCATAAATTCAGAATTTTGAGCAATAGTGTGTGAGAGAGTGAGCCTTTTCTCAATGGGTAGGTGTACATTCAGAGAGGGGATCTTGGCAAAAATTTTGGCTGCTATGCTGGGTTTACTAACCTTACCAGTTCACACTGAATATTACCATCTGTTATTTGCAGTCGTCAGCATGTTACCACTGTTTCACACATTCATACCCAGCATACTGGCCCTGGGTTTCACAGACACTGTAAGCTTTCTCTCACCTTCAGCATGTCAAATGCAGAGACTGTCTTGGCCTAATCCTAAAGGAGGCCATTAATGCAGTTGTTTTGATCAATGATACAGTAACCTCATTTCCTTTATCTAATCCTGAAAAAAGAAGATTAGACAGATTACACAGGCAACTTCAGAGACAATTTAGTGCTGCTAGAGAAAGCAGGCAGGATTTTTTTTTTTAAACAAAGATTTTAAGACCTTTTTTGGTGATAATTTTATGTCCTTCTGAAGGCTCACATTGCCAAAAGCCCAAGAAATTCTGCATTTTATTTATCTCTGTTGATTATTGTAGCGCTGAAAAGCTCGAAGGGAGGATACTCTCTTACTGTCTCTGTCACCCTGGAACACGTGGGTGTTTTCTCCCTTACCTCTGTTTCTCATAAAACACAAGCTGCTAAAACAGCTTTGTTTTGTCCTTCCGTTATCCTTCAGCAGCATAAATTCATTTAACTGAAATTTCCTGTAGTGGTTGTTAAGCATTAAGTATCTTTATAAAATAACCATGTGGATTCCAAAGGGAATTCAAAACCATCTCAAGATAATAAAAGTTCAAAACTTCTTCGCTGTATGCCTGATGAATAGCGTGCAATTAATTACAAGTGAAAACTCCAGCCTGAATAGTAGAACCATAAAATGCAAAATCAGTAAGTGTGAGGAACTACCAAAAATTTGCAGATTAAAGCTACCAACTAAATGAAAATTGTCGATGTTAACCCTAGTGTTTTTTAATCAAAGGGACTAATATGGTTAGAGGGTAAAGTGAACCAGATCATCATTTAGAAGATAGATTACAGTGAGGAGATTCAATAATTGTTGTGTTGAAAGCAAGGAAAAGATGTTTATAAATGATTTTCAAAAGTTGCGTTTATATGAACCACTGCTGTTTGGATACGGAGGTAAGCAGACTTAGTTGGGGCCTATTGTTCTGCTCCAAAGCAGCTATCAGTGGATTTATATAAGAAACTTCTGCTTCAGGCAACATCAGTGACTTCGTCTAAGGAAAACAGAAAAGTTGGCTTATTTGCATCATTAAGTGGAAACCGTTAAACAGCAGCCACAGCACAAACTTGCAGCATTAAGTTTTCGAGCATCGTCATATCTGCATCAGACTTTGCAGAAAACTAACATGTGAAGAACAGTGGTAGGTTCTGTGGAGAAGGACACGAGCAAATATGAAGAGGGTTACTCTGTTGTGCAACCTACAATGATTTCTCTTCAAATCTGTTGAAGATAGCTAAGCAGACAGATTTACATATTTTAATAGTTCATCTGAAAGAATTTAAATTTGCAGACATCTAAAAATTTTCAGTAGGCCCTTTAATAGTTAATCTCTTTTGCAGACCTCTGAAGTCAAGGCTCACTTATATCAATCAGGATAAAAGTTGCCTACTATACCTAGAAATATTTTATCTATAGAGTCTAAAATCATTTTTCCTAAAAATCTTTAGAATATTTGAAGGAGAATCTTTTATTCTAGAAACTTTACAGTAAATAAATGTGATGATAAATATTATAACAATTGTTTCTAGTTCCAAATGTTTATACAAAAGCATTTCTAAAATTTTTTTTTGTCTTTTTGAGCAGTTTTTCCTTCCTATATTGAAAATTAATATTGAATTATCTGACTTGATAACACTTCATAACTCATTAGTAATTATCCACTTTGGGATTTTTAATATCTTTTTCCCTTGAGGAAGAGTTTAGATTTTACAGATGACTTACCAGTTCTCATTGAGAAAAAAATATCTATCCTTCTTGGGATGGGTGGGAAGGGACCTTAAAGACCATCTAGTTCCAACCGGCTGCCATGGGCAGGGACACCTTCCACCAGACCAGGCTGCTCAAAGCCCCGTCCAACCTGGCCTTGAACACTGCCAGGGAGGGGGCAGCCACAGCTTCTCTGGGCAACCTGTGCCAGTGCCTCACCACCCTCACAGGAAGGAATTTCTTCCTGATATCTAATCTAAATCTACTCTCTTTCAGTTTAAAACTGTGACCCCTCATCCTATCCCTACACTCCCTGATAGAGTCCCTCCCCATCTTTCCTGTAGCCCCCTTTAAGTACTGGAAGGCCACTATAAGGTGTCACTGGAGCCTTCTCCAGGCTGAACAACCCCCACTCTCTCAGCCTGTCCTCATAAAAAATTATGCTCCAACCCCATGATAATTTTCATGGCTCTCTGGACTCACTCCAACAGGTCCATGTCTTTGTTATATTTGGGACCCCAGAGCTGTTAATGATATGAAAATATTTTAATATTTATTAAATTATACTAAAATATTTTTATTTGTGTTGCAGGTGTGTATCAGCAGCAATTACTAAATAAGAACAGTAGCTACGAGTTAAAACACATTTTCTTGCAAAGCCAGAGGGAACCTAAGTTTCAGCATCTTTACAAATCAATTTTTCATTTAATTTTTAATCAGATTATACACAAAGATATAGTATTTGTCACTCCATGTTACATAAGCATTCTATTTTATACTCTGTCTCTAACTTGGATTATATGGTTCTTATTCTAACTTTCTGAACTCTGGAATGAGGAATTTATGGAGTAGTCTGCTCAAAGATCAATTTACTACTAGATGAAGAAACTGGTATATTCATTCATCAGGAGTTCTTCCAAATTTTTTTTTTTTAATCCCTGTTCATACAATTCAGCATGTCGTTGCTGCACTCGTATTGTCTTTGTTCTTCTTGAAAGCTTTCTTTCACTGGCTAAACTCATCAACATAAATGTTGGCACAAAGTTTTTTACCCCCAAAAAAATAAAATTATATAAAAAATTAACTATGTTACTGTAAAATGTGACAAGATTAATGCACATTAAAAAAAAATCCCAAACAAAAAACACCACTAAAAACCAACCTAGAATCTTTACCAGGAGTTGGAACACATTTCATTTTGTTTAACAGTTCAGCAAATTTCACTCTTTATGTTCGTCCTCTGGGTGTCTCACTTTTAATTTTCATGGTCCAATTCACAGATGGATGAGGATTCACTGACGTAATGCTAGAGGTTTATTCTGAAGGTACTCGAACAGGCCTTTCTTTGAACAAGCTTTATTTTCTAAGAGTTTATGATTAATGTTCAAAAAGCATAATTGTGTACAAATTAGGATAAATACTATAGAAATTAAAAGGGTTCCATAATTTGTCATGAATTTGGCACTATTGCACATTCAAATTAATAGTCTGGAGAGTAGAGAAATATATTTTACAAATTAAACCTGTAAGTTTCAAGCAAGCTCGAAGATGAAAATCTGAGTTCAAAATATTCTACCTTTCAATAAGGAAATCACATTGCAGTAGGACTGCTTAGTTACACAAATAGAGACACAGAAAGGAATTCAAGCAAAAAGGTCATGTGGCTACCATGGAACACAAATTGAACACAAATTATCAGTGTTATACTCTTGAAAGAAAAACAGGGGTGGGAAATGTCAAACCAGGATCTATACATGAGATTATTCTATACAGAACATAGGGAGCTATCCTTTCACTGTCTTCTATATGAGAAAAGTCTTAGGTGAAATACTTCAGCAAAAAGATGAACTAGGTGATCAAAGCTCCTTTTAGGTCTGTTACTACTACTATTATTTTTTTTAATAATAATAATAATTATTATTATTATTATTAATATTATTATTATTAATATTATTATTATTATTATTATTGGAACATAGGAACTATTTTGTTTGCTACTGGGAAATCTGTCTGGCCAATGTAATCCATACACAGACATCTCACAAGCTGTACCATGCTTTCTGAAGTCTGTCTGTGCTATACCAGATGTGGCAAAATATTTTTACATGTAGAACATGTCATGTTCAATAAGCCCATGGGAATCAGGAGGTAGGCACTTAGTAATCAGATTTGTCAGCAGTGGTGCTTTGTCACTTTTATGAACTGTTCAAGCACTAAAATTGGATCAGTCAGCTGAGTCTCAGCTCAGATTTCTGGAAATGTGTACTTTATTTGTATCAAATACAGTTAATTTTATAGCTGTTTACCTACACTCCCTTGTCTGATTAAAGATGCAGCAACACATTTGCTGTCACACTAAGTGACCTGATCAGAATTTAGTTTCCACCATGCCTACACGGATTTGGCAATCCTGGTGATTTTGGTCTCTTGAATAATTCTGTACTTAAGAGCCATGGCAGTGCTGATGCCTGCAGTGATTTTCCTGACAGGGACTGTGTTCTCTTATTGCCTTATCTGTGTCTCGCAGAACTGCTGTTTTACCTTTTCTGCTTCCATCAGCGGTTGTCTGAGATTTCTCAGATATATCACCTATTGCTTGTACTTTTATCTCCACTTAAGCTCTCGTTGCTCAAAATATGTCTCTAATAGATAAGAATATGGTAGACTAATTTGTTAAACTGATTTTTAACTTCTTGCTTTTCTCTTGCTCACTGAAAATCTGCCTCAAACCTTCAGTCTGTCTTTATGGTTCCTAACCCATATTTTACCTTTTTTTGTTATAACTTCATTGTCTGCTAGCAATTCAAGATCTGCATGATTGCTTTTTAATATATTTTAGGTCTAATAATAATATCAAATGAACTTGGTTTAAATGTGGAATACTTGAATAACATATGAAACAAACTAAAACATGAAGCCTGTCTTTCTAAACGCAAATCCTACATTGTAGTTAGATTTACTGAAGAGAATTCTCTTTCTGGGAGTTCTCTACTGTTACAGGAAGTCTTCTGAGATAATGTTTAAACTATAAAGTTTTATTATAGTCTGTGTGCATCACTCAGCCTCATTTTGTCTCTGCAAATACAATCAGCAACTGACTCAAGATGCAGGCTCTTCTATCTTCTCATTCATAAAGGTCTTTGCTTTCTCTCTTTAGCACAATTAGCCTTTACTCTGCTGATTGGAGGAAATTACTTTTTTTTGGAGAAGGATCACTGGAATAAATGACATTTTAGAATTTAGAA
Organism: Athene cunicularia; assembly: GCF_003259725.1. Lineage (NCBI taxonomy): Eukaryota > Metazoa > Chordata > Aves > Strigiformes > Strigidae > Athene > Athene cunicularia. Next base: position 99,999,000 of record NW_020799095.1, on the reverse strand, counting down.
AATATCAGGATATGTAGAATACGGTCTTTGCATATGAAAGTGGTTCTTTGGCATTTTCAACAAACTCAGTTGTAACTGTCTTACTAGAACAGAAGGTTAATGGCTTAAGAGCAGGAATGCAGCTGCATCTCCTGCTTAGAAAGTGATACTACTTTAAAATATATATTTAAATAGTTACACACAACCTTACCACTTTTACATCTGGAACATGGAACAAATTTTGCTTTAAACTTCTCTATTGTTTCCATAGTTAAAATAAAACATAATTTCCTTAGAATAATATTACATTGTACTATTGTATCCACTTCAAATCATATGGTTCTGCAATTAATTTTTGCTTCATTTTGCATTACACTAGACAGATCTGAATTATCACTGCACTGTTCCTTCAACACTAATTGTAAGACTTAATGTCTGGAAAATGTTATCTTTTACCATTCTGAACAAAAGCAGGGTGATCCTGTGGCTCATTTCCTGACCTATCTAATGGAAAATTTGTCAATTCAGAAATCTTTTTTTTCAGCTGGGAAAAAATTACCTCTTTGGATAAACCTCTCTCGTTACTGACTTGGAGCAATAGACAACACAGACAACTAACTTAAAGTAGCCATGTTGGTTTAGAGCACTAAAATAAGATAGTGAGTGTACACCCTAATATGTCCTACCTGAAGAACTCAGGTAGCATTTCATAGGTTTTGTGGTTTTGAATGATGTTTTCTTATTTCTTGTGATTCCATGGGCTTGAGTTAAGGTTAAACAAGCTTCCTTTTAACAACAATCAGCAGAGTGTAATCATACTCTGTAAACAGACTCAGATTAATCTTTTCTCCTCCTGAAAAAGAGAAAAGGGGAAAATTTTGGGCAAAAATATTGCCAGTTTTGAATCTGTTGTAAACATGTCCTTTACTGGAAGAGTTGCACAAATACCTAGCATACCATTAGTAATGTTGTGTTTCATTACAAACATTACATACAGTATGTTTCAAGCCATCATTACCTCTGGTCTTATCTGAGCCAGATCATATTCTAAATATATGCCGATGTTCAGCACTAATCTGAACGTCTGTGCCGCTTCAGCTCCAATATTTACCAAAGTGTGTGTACTTTGTATGGCTTCGCTCACAGAATATTCTTTTGCTTCAAAGAAGGTAGCTATCCCAGGTGATTTTATATATATATATATATATATATCTATATCTATCACAAAATCACAGAATCATCTAGGTTGGAAAAGACCTTGAAGATCATCTAGTCCAACAGTTAACCTAACATTGACAGTTCCCAACTACACCACATCCCTAAGCGCTATGTCGACCCGACTCTTAAACACCTCCAGGGATGGGGACTCCACCACCTCCCTGGGCAGCACATTCCAATGCCTAACAACCCGTTCTGGAAAGAAATGCTTCCTAATATCCAGTCTAAACCTTACCTGGCTCAGTTGGAGGCCATTCCCTCTTGTCCAATCTCTTATTACTTGGTTAAAGAGACTCATCCCCAGCTCTCTGCACCCTCCTTTCAGGTAGCTGTAGAGGGTGATGAGGTCTCCCCTCAGCCTCCTCTTCTCCAGACTAAACACCCCCAGTTCCCTCAGCCGCTCCCCATACGACTGTGCTCCAGACCCTGCACCAGCTTCGTTGCCCTTCTCTGGACACGCTCGAGTCATTCAATGTCCTTTTTGTAGTGAGGGGCCCAAAACTGAACACAGGAATCGAGGGGCGGCCTCACCAGTGCCGAGTACAGGGGTCAGATCCCTTCCCTGTCCCTGCTGGCCACGCTATTGCTGACACAAGCCAGGATGCCATTGGCCTTCTTGGCCACCTGGGCACACTGCTGGCTCCTGTTCAGCCGGCTGTCAATCAACACCCCCAGGTCCCTCTCTGACTGGCAGCTCTCCAGCCACTCCTCCCCAAGCCTGTAGCGCTGCTGGGGGTTGTTGTGGCCCAGGGGCAGCCCCCGGCATTTGGCCTTATGGAAACTCCTCCAGTTGGGCTCAGCCCATGGCTCCAGCCTGTCCAGGTCTCTCTGCAGAGCCTCCCTGCCCTCGAGCAGATCAACACTCCCACCCAACTGGGTATCATCTGCAAACTGACTGAGGGTGCCCTCGATCCCCTCGTCTAGATCATCAATAAAGATGTTAAACAGGAGTGGCCCCAACACCGAGCCCTGGGGGACACCACTCATGACCGGCCACCAACTGGATTTAACTCTCTTCACTCCAACTCTCTGGGCCCGGCCACCCAGACAGTTTTTTACCCAGCAAAGTGTGTGCCCATCCAAGCCTCAAGCAGCCAGCTTCACCAGGAGAATGCTGTGGGAAATGGTGTCAAAGGCCTTGCTAAAGTCAAGGTAGACAACATCCACAGCCTTTCCCTCATCCAATAAGCAGGTCGCCCTGTCGTAGGAGATCAGGTTTGTCAAGCAGGACCTGCCTTTCATAAACCCATATATATATTTATGTTAATATATATATAGTTATAAATATGACACCATTTCTTTATGTTTCTATATGGTTTTTATCTGTATTTTCAATCAATTCAGCTTTTAAATAGTCCATTTCTGAATATAAATGGTCCTATAATGGGAGATGTAAGAAATTGTGTTTATCCTGCACAAGTATATATTCTCCACAGTGAATATGAAATCCTGCTTCCATGACCATAAGGACTGTTCAACCTGGGTAAAGGAGTAGGTTCACATCTCACACAAATGCTGCCATCCAGACATTCCAGGAGGATCTCACAGTTTTGCATCGCTGCACAGGACCTCAGAGACATTCCCAAATGTGCTTACATTTTAGATAAAATTTAAACCAAATTCTTGTACCAAATGGCTGCAAGGAAACATGTACTCAATGGGTTGTGTGGCCAGAAATAGCTGCAATCTAAAGCAGTTTACTCTTAAATGTATTCTTTTCAGTTTTGGAGCAGAAAACTGAACACTATCAGAAGTAGAAATTTCCTTCTTCCTTAAGCTCTGTTTAGCTGGATCTAGCTCCATCACAGATCATGAAAAAAATTTTGAAATCTATCCAACATTATTTTACTGAAAGAGGATCAGCCATTTCCTCACTGAAGAGTTAATATATTTACCTGATTAAGTTATATGATGGTATTTGCACCATAATTACTTAGATGAATGTAATGACTTTAAAAGTGCCAAATCAGTTTGATTAAACTCATAAACCAAATATAAAGATTTGACTTATGAAAATCAGGAAGATCTTTTCCCCCACACCCTTAGAGTCCTAAGAAAGGAAATGACCTTAAAGTTCAAATAAGACTTTAAGTTTAACATGCCTTGAAGTTCAACAAATTCTGAACAGTAAGAAAATCTAACTCCAGGCTACAAACCTATTAGAAACACTATGACACCAGATTTGCTATGGACCACAGTCAATTTATTGCCAGACACAGGACATTTCTTGCAAAAATTTATTACCATAAGAATATCAGTGCTTTTTATATAGCTATCACTTTCTGAATCTTGTGAAGCTTTATGTTTTCATTCATGTTTTGAGAAAATAAGTTGATGCTTCACTAGTTTTCCAATGTATCTCAAAAACTACATGCCAAAGTCACTTTTCAAATTCTGGGGAGAGAAACATTAACACCTAATTTCCAAAATGACTGAAAGTGTAAATACAGAAAAACAGGAAAAGAAAACAGAAGCTTTGTTTCGGGATTCTGCAATGACACTTAATGAAGGATGAATCTTAGCTGGAAAATTCTGCAACCAACATCAGTTTCTTAAAGAAGCTGAGTATTCAGCTGAGTCATATGGGCACATAGCTGTTGGAAATTCAACCGAGTTTTGATTTCTGGAAATTTGTCATCCTAGAAGTTTAAAATTAATGTACAGCTATACATTTTAATCTCAAATATCAGACTGACACTTTGTCTGTTAGTTAACTACCTCTACCTTTTTTATAGAAAGCTTGTAGCTTTCTGTCAAATCTTATTAAAACTATCTTTCTGTTAACACTTCTGTGATGGAAAGGTGCTGAATTTTATATAACTGTCTATAAATAATCTAAAAACTGAAGTATTCTTTACACGTATATTTTATGTGAAAGAGCTTTATATTGTGTATAGAATTTTCAAAAAAGATAAAAGGCATCTACATGATGGACAGCAGTGTAACTGTATTATTCAAAACATCTGTATGGGAAGTTCCTAGCACATGCTTTTCTTCCTGACACAGTTGTTTTTTAACAGTCGTGATCATTTGCTTGATTATCTTGTTTGTTATCCATGTGTGAAGGGATAACATCAAACAGAAGTGATTTTGTGAACAAATCTACTTCCCAAAGTGCCTATGCCTCCTCCTGCAAGTTTTCAGAAAAATCAGACCTTTTTCAATTGAACATCTGTCTGCCAGAGAAGTTTTGAAAACACCCTGCCACATCAGCGGGCTTCCTTCGTAAAGATGACACTGCTGTTCCACAAATGATTACACTCATTTTCTTCTCAGGACTCAGCCTCCTTTTTAAATGTGTCTAGGATATCAAGTGCTTGATCGAGTTTAAAGGAGGACAGCTTGGGATCACCATTTGTCAATACATCAGCAAATTCCTTTCAGGAATGTGGTGTTCAGCATATTATACTCTGGGATCAACTGGTTCCTGTAAACTAGGGTATGAATCACTTAATCAGAATACTGTACCTCTGAAAAAGTTCCAGCAGTTTGGAAATCTCGACATTCTGTGTATTTTATGTGCCTGGGGTTGCTAATGCCATATTCAAATTTAATTGATACAGGTACAAATGTGAGTTTCCACATGACAGCATTTTTTGCAGCATGACAGTTTTTTACAGCAGCCATAAATAATTGTCCGAAGGTGGTAAAGTGAGGTACAAACCAGAATTACACACACACACTAATTAGTTTTGTGGTTCTGGGAAATAAAAATACCTACCCTGTGTGAAGCAACAGCCTATTTCACAGGTTTCTCAAAGAACACATTGACCAAGTCTGTAAACACATTAGTTGTCTTCCTACCTTCTCATCTCTTATCAACAGCTGACTCCTCCATTATGATCTTTCTAGCTATCAAAATTCAAAATAAACACAGTGTTGGTCTATATCTGATCCTTTTGGTCAGAAGACAAACTCAGGATCAAAGAAAATCAAAGAGAGCTAAGAATTTATATTGGACTTAACATAGTTGAGCCTTGGTTTGGCAGCAAAATTTTGGACATCTGCTTCCTGCTCTACTGCCCTAATTCTATGTTTGCATGTTGAATTCAGTGACAAAACTGCTATTAACTTCAGATGTCCTGTAACTAAAGTAAACTGGTATATGCAAACTAAATTGGGAATTAAAATTGAAGTATCAAGTTAAGCAACAGAAAAATAGCAAAGTCTTGGGAATTAATAATCCCACTCACACTGATCTAAGGAGGAAGAAATGTCATATTCAGAACCTATTTACCTACAAGACTTTACCAGGCAAAGTTCCTATGATTGTTTAAATGACAGAGAAAGTATGACTTCTTAATTTTTTACTCAAAATAGTCAAAATCACCCATGGTTGTTCTGAATCAATTCAGTTAAAGAAAATCAGCTCAGACTGCTTTAAGAACAAGCATGATAGTGCTGTACAAGCCTGTGTCTCCCGTTAAGACTAAAAGGACCAGGCTCTTCATTTGTGTTGAGTGTTTATGGTAGATTATGTGAGTATCTCCAGCCCTCAGTGGATTAATTCACAGTGCATCTGTAAATATGAAGTGTCTCCTAGAGAAAAAAAAATCTCCCACCTACATTATCTGTATGCCAGATTCCCTTTAGGAGAGGCTGCTAGAAGTTTTGTTGGTATTTTGGGGGCATTATGTTCACCGTGGGCAACCCCCTGAGTTGCCAGTGCACTCACTCCAGCGTGCTTGCTCAAATGTGAATAAGATCTTCAGCTTGGCTCTCTGTTTCTGAGATAGGAGACATTATATTACTTCAAGAAATATCCTTATCAGTCTTCCATACTTGACATTATCTGTGCAAGGGGCAACAGAGGCCCTAAAATATCTTGTGCCTCTGGAAAATCCTGTCACCAGCCGCGGAGTGAGGCTGTCCTCACTGTTTCTTCCTTGCCGTAGCTCTTCAAAGGTGTTTGATCCATGCTAGCTACAGACAGCTAACCTGGACCCTACATCCAGTTACGCTGCCTGCAGCCTTCTCACCTGCAGGTGTTCAGCACAACCACGCATCCTCTGAGGGAATAGAGCAGAGGGAAAATCATCTTCATCAAGGTAACTGCCATTTTCTCATCAACCTACTAAGACAACTAATACATCAAGTTATTCATTTCCCCCAAATAGTTGAAAATGTATTCCTTAGCAGAAACTTGAATTAGAATTTGATCTCACTGGCATAAATCTCTATCGATTCTATTAACTGCCCTGGACTTACTTTTATGTAATTGAAAGAAGAACTGGGCCCTTGATATATTAAGACAACCTTGAGCCAGCTTTCAGACTCTAATTAGGAATCTACTGAAAGGGAAAAAGTGTTTGTTATGATAAATACTGACAGAAATGTAGCTACACAAGCCAAGCACTCCCAGTGTAATAACACTACACACCTGCACCTCAGCCAAATAGAAGGCTAATGCCAGACAGGGAAACAAAGGGGGATCAGGAGGCTCAGACAGAACAGGAACAGAAGGACCATTTGTCAGGCAGTGGCCTTTTTCTTAGTCAAAAATTGGCTAGGAAAAATCCTGAGATGTAATGGATCTATCAAACTATTAGGGGTGAAAGACTGAACAATCTAGCTCAGCTTCATAGATCAATCACTATATGGAATCTATTTCTCTCTGCAGTTTCTCCTCTGACTGGAAAAAATACGAACCAAAGATTTGTGCCTTGACTTCTGAAAGTGTCACTCCTTGACTCAAACACAATTACAGGAAGCTTCAAAGGAAAGTGAAAGAAACTCAGTATTAGGCTGTTTCAGGAACAATCCCACAAAAGTTTATTTCTACTTTTTCAGTGTAGAGCAATTTATTCCTCAATTATGGTATTTATATCTAATTTAGATTAAATTTGGGTTTAAATGATTTCTTTGGAGACAAGGTGCATTGCAATCACATCTTTTATGTCAGCCCCTCTTCAATCAATTTGACCTAATTAGCCAATTTAAGTAGGTGTGATGGAAGAATGAAAATCTTAAAGATAGTTAAATTTAAACAAGTTTCATGAAAACTGTTACTTGACTAGAGAAAAAAAAAAAAAAAAAAGTTAGTGGACTTTCTGAGCAAAAGTGTAAGTTAATTAGTTATCTCTTGTGTTTGGCCTGCTGATGAGCCAATTGGCAAATAAGCTGCTGGCTAAACTATGGCACATACCACCGATGGAGAAAAGAGGGGGATTGTTAGGCAGATTTTTTAGGCTGAGGTATAGAGGACATGAACTGATGGGAAAGCAAGCTAAACAGTTTGACTTTCTGCCATAAAAAGTCACAGAATAACAAGCCGTAGGAAAAGATCAGTGTTCTCAGTTCTGCCACAGCTCTATTGGGTTTAATACCAGACCAGTCATCTAATTGGCCAGTGCATCAGATTCCCACAAAATAGTGATAAAGTGCTTACTTTACAGGTTATAGTGAGGTCATTTGTTCTTGTTAGAAAAAGGCTTTGCAGCATTAGAAAAACCTATAGAAGTGCAAAGTATACATGAACGGAACAAAGACGTGAATGTAGGCAGACATTATGTCACACATTTAATGTAATGAATTAACACTGAATTAGGATCAAGTTTGATTTCTCATTAAAATTCACTCACTGAAAATCTCCACTTAGGCTCAAGCCAACAAGTATGAAGCATTTCCTTTCTGTGGGCCTTCTTGTTCTTCAGGTGTGGACCCTTGCCTACTGTCTCCTCTGACAATTCGGCCTTTGAGATACAGCCACCTAACACTGAGTCCAGAGCAGACTTTTCAGAGAAACCCTTTACCCATTTTCCTCAGGATACTCATGCAGTTTCAAGTCTCCCTGCTTTACAAACATGTTATTCACAAATCTCTAACTGTAGCACTTTCTTTTATCTGAAACCAAAATCCAGATGTGTACAGATAAATTTAAAAAAACAATGGACATCTTGAAAGTAAAAGGTAACTCAAGGGACTCTTTGATAGTAGAGCAACTATATTCAGGAATCAGACTTGTGTTGTTTTGGCTGATATCAGTCAACAGTTAAACTGGACTTCTCCTACTATGAAAGTGAGTCCATTTGCTTCCACTCTCCTCCTAACCAAAGTTTTCCATGTCTACATGAGGCTTACTTCTTATGAATCGTTATTTAAACTCATGCATTACCTCTTGGCTTCTTTGTTTGATGTTTGGTGGCTTCAGTAGCCCCTCAACTGGCTACTCTGGTGGCAGGGCCATCTGATTTTCAAGATACTGTCATTTCAGTAACCTCAAATTAAAATGTGATACCTGATTATTATATCCAGCCTGGGAACAAGGCAAACTATTTTTTTAGAAACGATTTCTACATATGGATGTAGAGGCATTTAGGAGACAGTAGTTGTCAGAGAAGCAAGTCCAGGTTAAAATTATCAATTTAACCTGGAGTTCAAAATTCACTTATTAACTTCACCAAAACACTATACTTTACTCCATCTTCCTGGACACTTCACTACATTTCTGATCTGATCAAGTAGACCAAGTAGATTGTTCATTTTTGGCAAAAAAAACCCTAAGTTTTATGTTTGAAATACTTATAGTGGTATCATAGGAATATTAACAATAAATAAGTTCTGACAAGTGAGGTACGGAGAACCAGGTTTATACTACATCCCTGTAGGCTCACTAAATATCTTTGATATGGTAGCCACTGACAACTGTTGGCATGTGGTGTGGGTTGTAATTGAAGCTTTGTTAATAATTAGAGTAGTCCATTCTGGAGTGCTTGCCTGCAGATTCTTGAGATTTTGTGGAGGTCATACTCCATACTATTTCAACTACCATAAATACCTTTGGTTGTCTTTCTAGCTCTCAAATTAGCAGCTGCTATTCCTTTTCTAAAATGACTTCCACTCCAGAGATGCCAATACTTAAAATAGCAATATAGGTTAAAGAACTGAAATGCTTTGCCTTTGAATTTTCCCCTCTCAGTGACAAGGGCTTCTCAGCTAGCAAATTTGTTTGTGCTATGGCTTTCTGGTCCTTTCATCATGTTTGGAAAAGGTTGTCATTCTGTACTTCATTCCCCAAAGTCTGGTAAAAAACTATACTTCCTGAAGATCTATTCAGAAAACTATTTTAAAACCAAGATCATTTAATAGAAGTTAACAATGTAAGAAATCACTCCTGGTTTCAGAGTATCTCTTAATTCTTTCAGAATGGTCTGAAGATTATAAAATAAAATTAATTGCAACAGGAGAAAGGCTGCAAAGTCTTGTCATTACTAACTCTTTTATAGGATGGGTAAGCTAAGTCAAAAATAAGGATCCTCATAAATAACAGATCACTTATTACAAAAAAAGTAATATTTTTACATTAATTTATATTTTCATCATACTTACTATATTTAATTGGTCTTATTTTATAGGTTATTCGTATCACAATTTTTGTTCAGTTTGACAAAACTGTTTAACCGAACTCTCCTACGCTGAGATCCATCTGTCCACATTGTTATAAGCAGCAGGGTAATATAAATTGACCATTTGTTAGTATTACAAATGGAAAATATTATTCTTTCATGATGTCCTTACACCTTGCATGTATGCTTCTTTTCTCTACAAAATGCAGCATATTGGACTACTGTTCAGTACTTCTTAAATTCGGATCAACTATTTCCATATTTTATTATAAGCTCAGGTTTCTTTTCAGCCAGGGGATGTTGAAAAGTATATTAAGCGTAATATTTCATGTAAAACTAGGTTATATAATGGTTTCACATGTAAAGTAGGTGAACAGATGGATTTCTGCTCTTATGAGCTGAATTAGATTAAATTTGAACTAGATTTAACTAGATTAAATTACATGGTCCTAATAAGGTCATTTAGAAGTAGAAAAAAAAACCCAAACAACTAAATAAAGGAGTCATGAATATCATCACAGAAAATGGAATCAACATCAACTTTTATTTGAAAAATAATAATTAGAACTTCTTAGCAAGAATATTTCTATTCTTTCCTAAGTGGGGTAAAGAAAAGTTTAAGAACATATTCTGTGCGCAATAAACTATTTTGTAATGTTGGGATTTTCTGTTACAAGATTAATTTCTTCCAATGGCATCTCATATCCTATGTGACAGAGGATTATCATTTGCTTATAAACAGATGCTTGTATTTGTCACAGGTATTTCAGCCTGCAGCCAACAGTAGCCAGACAGGCCTTCTGCAGAAAGCCCACGTCTGCCTCACAGAAAGAGGGTAGTGTCTACTGACTGCCTCATAGCTAGTCCTCTCGGACAAAATCAATATTAGAGCTACATCTGCTGCTCCTCTTATGTCCCACTAGTTCCATTTGAAACTCAACTACTTTCTAGGTCAATATGCTGTTTCTTGATCAAATTTGTCAGCACTGTTTTCATGCACCATGCTGTTGATGCATCCCATTGCATGATGCATCAACTGAGTAATTCTGGTTAACATCAGCGAAATGAGAACAGGATTTAAATAGTTAGGTAAATGTATATATCTTTAAATAGAGGTCAAAAATTTTTCTTCATTATTGTTCAGAACATTTATTTCAATAGGAAGAATAAAAAAGAGAAAATTATCTCTATGCATGTCAGTCCACAAACAGTGTTTTGTATTGTTCAAAGGCTTAGAGATTACGTTTTCACACTGAAGAAAGCAAGGAACAAGCAGACGAGGACAGAAACAACTAATGTTGAGATACCTTTTAGAAGCAGAGCGAACTATTTTGGTTGATTTAGAGTGAAGAGTTTAGAAAAAAATAAACACCTTAAAAGGGAGGTTTTATCTCAGTTTTAGCTTTTTCTAGTGTGTTTTGGGGGATTTCTCCGTGTCAAGGAAATTCTGCTTTTATTTGGGGTGTTTGAAAGCACCATCAGGGAGAAAAACAAACAAAAAAAAACTGTTGGAGAAGAAGTTTTTCTAATTTTGATAATATTGTTTGTTCTTCTGGGGAGATAAAGGGAGTTTCTGCAGTTGAAAGAGTAGAAAAAAGAGAAAAAGCTGTTGGGGAAGGAGAGATTATCTTTGCTTTTTAATGCTTAAACTGAGTTCTTTAACCAGAATTACTTGTATCAGAAAGGTGAGATGAAAAATCCCTGTTATGCTAAGACTCATTTGTTTTTGTTTATGAAGGAACTATCTGGGCACAGTTGATTTTTTTTTTTTTTTGGCTTTTTTCATAAGGAACTTGAAAATCAAAAGTTAAATCAGTGTCTTAAATAAACTGTATCTATGTAAACTCTTTTGTTTGTCAGTCTTTCACACCTTTACAACCTCTTTGACCTAATCCAGGAAAAGCAAAGCAAGTCACATTTTTATCACAATAATAGTGCTTTTAAATAGGATGTCAGTGATCCCCTGTTGCAGACAATCATATTTGAGGGTTTCTAGGCAAAATTTTTAAAGCTATTTCAAACATACAGGAGGATTTCATAACTTTATTTATTACACCCTTTCATGCATTTTTTAATGTTTCCCCTCTTGCTATATTAAGGAGCCCTTCCTCTTGCTATATTAAGGAGCCCTTATGAAGAAGATAAGGAAAATTTGTTTAAGTGTTGGGAAACACAAAGGCAGTCCTGGCTCTCTCAATTCTTCCACTTGAAGAGAAAGCCAGAGGAATTCCACCTTCTTCCATGACTTGTTCTGCCTGTGGCTGGAAGCCTTTCTTGGAAATTATATCTGCCAATCTTCACTGAACTCAAAGTGGACAGATAAGGTGGTGGGTTTTATCTCATAAGCAGGACCCATTGTGGTATAAATCTATGGTAACACTGTACTTATCAAAAGAGAGAAAATTAATGGATTGCACTGTCAAGTACTTTATGTACTGACATGTTAATTTTTATTGGATTTTGGAAGAGAAGGAATGGGGTAGGAAAGGTCCTAGTAATGTATGTAATTACTGAGTACTAGAGAAGTGTAATCAAATCTGTTAATGTTCCAGAGACAGATACTCCTTCTCGTTGTCAAACCTGTAATCTACATGAATGCATCTGAGAATGGAGAAGGCCAGAAACAGCAAGGTATAACATAGATTGATGGTACACCATTACATACATGTCTATACTATTCCCATAGGCTTTGGTTAATAATTTTTAGTTTTGTGGTTTTATCTCAGACGCCAGTGTCAACTATGTTCAGAAAACCTCATGAATTTGTACCATCAGGAAGGAATGTTTTTTGATAACAGGGTTTAAAATACTGTATGGGTGATACGTTGATTGAAAGCCAGTTCAGCTCCATGACCAGTAGCTGCACAGACCAGGGCCTGTGAATTGCTCATCCCTTTCTACCCTTTTCCGAACGTCTAAAGCACCTGGAAGAGAGTAACAAGGAAAAAAAACATCCTTACATATTGAAGAAAACAATCAGTGGAAAAGTGTTTGACAGTTGGATGGGAACAGTCAGTGCTAATATAAATCTGGATAGGAAGCAGAAACCAAGCTATAGTCCATCACATAGAGCCTGTGGACATTCTGGTAAAATGGGTAAAATATATGAATAAATAGGTACCCACTTTTTGCAGTTGCTTTTTAGAGTTAGATTTCACATAGCATTTTGCCAACTCATGTGATAGGTTAGCTTCACAGCAGTTCATTACAACATAAAATAACGAGCTGTGAACTCCTGCTGCTTTTTTTTGGTATGTGACACAGGACTGAATCAGAAATAATAGCTCACAAGACTAAACAAAGTGGAATTATATAGATGAATAAAAGTAATTGTAAGATCACAGTACAACATGAATCTTAATAGAAGCATAAAGAAAAAAATCAGTCATACCTGCCAAGAATGACGTGCTGAACTTTTATCATTTTGCTTCAGTAAGGTATGTGGTGCAAGAATGCTTAATGATAGTCAGTGTTGGTTTCTGGCTTATGTTTAACCTCTGAATGTGCTAACTAGGAATGTAGGGAATCATTCTGATTTTGAAATACATCTGAGTAGTTGTGTGGGAAGGACTGTACAGAGTTGTGGTCATAAGGCAGAGAAATGATAGGGAGTGGATTTTGCTGTGAAACTTTCCTTTAACACTATCTTGGAATATTATTCATCTACGCCATCACAAGCAAACTTAAAATCTGCAGATGATGCTCATGCGACAGATTTTTAACTGCAACCAAGAATACTGTATATGATGAGTTAAGGTTTAACTCATCCTGGATTCTCTTTAGTTCTATTCCTTACTTCAGAAATACTGTAATATTGGGATTATCCTTCCAGCATTGTCAGATCAGTTGTGCAGGGCATCATTCAAATGCTACCGTGGAGCTGCTGTGTCACTGCAGAACAGGACTAAGATCCGCCCCTTATGCTTTATGCATTAATAGATGAACACATTTTGTTTATTTCATTATTTTTACATATCACAGGTTTCTTTAACTGAATAACATTACATGAAGAGTTACTATTTAATTAGACTTTTTATCTGCTTACTGTGAGTCAGCTGTCACATAAGAAGGTTTCAAATAAATAGTACATTTGAAAGTAGCAAATTCTCCAGTTTTGTAAAACCAGTAGCTGGACCAAAATGTATTCAAGCTCTAATTTGGTGAGAATCTACTGGGAATGCTGAAGGAAAAGGAAGAAGATTCAAGCATGAGGCCCATTTCATGACTTTTTCAGTAATTCCTCATTTATTTACCAGAAAACCATAACAAAGTTCCTCTTCAGTGGGATGAGCTGTTACGAGAGGTAACTCAGCGGGTGATTTGAAGGATGGAGAATTTTTACTTCTGCTTTTTGTCTATGTTATGATTGACACAGGAATGTGATATTAGACTCCTAGGCACATTTCTTTCAGCTGAAACATCCTTGTGGATCGCTCTGTGTTGTTTATATTCAAGATGACATTTCAGCCTCCAGAACATCCTAATTTTGTACCTACACCAGAGAAAGACCTCATGGTCAAGCCCCTATTTACCAGTGCGGTCTGATAATATTGTTTCTAAAATCAGATGACACATTGTGAATACTAGGTTCAAGGACTGGTTAAAACCCTCAAGGTTATGCCCTCCTTGAGTATTTGAATTCCCAAATAGGAAGGTTATTAAAAGAGCATGATCAACATTAGTGGCCCCTAAAATTAGACCTTACAGCTGTGTTTTGATTTCGCTGTGTGTGTACAAACACGGAGATCATCTGTGCATTTGGGTTTCTGTACAGTACAAGAAAGATCTTTTTTTCTTTCCAGACTACCGTATCCTTCATTAGAATGTAGGAACCTTAAAGGACAGTGTTCATGTTGCATGTGAACTGATAACAGCTATATATGGAATTCCCTGAGAAAGCTTTTTGGAGGCAAGTAACTGAAACTCTCCCTAAATTTCAGGTTTAATTCTTTTTTTTTTTTTTTAGTTTAATTTACGCTCGATTCTACTGATGTCATGAACAACACTTCTATATGTATTAGCTTGAAAGCCCAAAGAGACGAGTCATTCTTATTCTTGTTTATCAGTATTTGTATTTTGAACATAAGTCTCTCTTCTTCTTTTACAGCAGTTTCACTTTCCAGGAGGACATAAGGAGTCCTCTAAATTACACTGACTTCTAATGACCCAAAGGTTGTCTAAAAACTGAGGGACTGCTATGCTGCATTTGTTCATTGCCTCCATGGTGCACTCTCCAAGTCAAAATGCTGTATTTGGTGGGTGGAGGTTGGCGATCTAGGACTGGGCTCAGCACACCTGGGCTAAAACAGGTAGTATTTGTTCAGCGAAGTGGGACAGCATTCCCTCTGCAGAGGACCAGCACCTATCCTGATGGCACAGTCTAGCTGAACCGTTTTACACACTGTGATATCCAAAGAGGGGCATTAAGATCAGTAGAGTTAACTTAAAAATTTAATGTAAAGCAAATAAAGTCAACAGATTCATCATTTTACAAATTTGCATGAAGAGAACAACCAAGAAATAGTGGGTTTACTTCCATAAAGTAATCAGACAGCTTGTTCACAATATGGTTAACTGAAATGGTTTGGGGCAGCTGGCACCACTGTTAAACTTTAGAAGTGCTCACCTCTCAAGGCTGGTTAGCTTGAGGTCTGCAGTAGAGAGCAATCAAGACTGTGCTCCTGAAATCCTTGTAAGAGCTAAGCCACTGTTTCCACTTTAACACTTTGCTCCTCTAACTTTTTCTAGAAGCCACCCAACAGCTATCCCTAGATTCCTTTATTCTGTGCCAAAGGGAAATAATGTGGAAAAACAGGAATTACCAGGCCAGTTATATCTCTGTTTAAATGTCAGGAGAATTCAGATTTTGATTTTCAGTATGTGCTTTCCCTTGGACACACCAGGGTTTGCAGAGACCTTTGGATTGTGAAGGTTTTAAAGATGTTACAAAAGCAAGAACCCTGTGAGCAGTTATGAGCATGTATAAATATCTGGATTTTTTTTTTCCAAAGGTCAGTAATGTAAATAGTCATGTGAGAGAAGGAAGTGGTAAAAGGCACTAGACTGGAACTCCAGGCTGGGTTCAGCTCCTGGCTCTGCTACAGCTTGTGACTCTTATAGGTATAGTATTTCACTACCTCAGTGGGCTGCTATTAATTAATCTCTGTGCCTGAGATCTGTGTTAGGAGGGGATGAGAGTGAGGAGTCCCCTCTGTGAAGCAGCAGCTCAGTCGCTTTTGGTGTCCAAGACACTTCTTTCAAAGCTGACATGGATGTCTCCATACACACTCCACAGGTAGTCCAGGCAATACCCTGCTTCCTAGGGCTTCACACCTTCATCACTCTGTGAGCTGCATTCACTGTAGGTATAAAATTTTAATTTCAGACTGTGAAAATCAGTTACAGGACTATGAAAATCAGTCATGGGGGGAAAGAAAAAGACCTCATAGTAGAAGAATGAGGGGATGGATTTTTTTCTCCAGCACATATGAATTCAATTTCAGAGAAATGAATCTCAGACTGTAAGCACACGAGGAGACCTCTGAGGAGTCAGAACAAAGGGTCTCTTAAATGATAATCAGTCATTCTATCAGCCCGTGATTGTAGCAAAATGTTTTTGTTGTAAAACATTTGTCTGACACATGCTTGTAAACCTGCCAAAAAGGATATCCTACTTAAACAAAACAGACATCAACCTCAAAAGTGGGCTTTCAGTTCAAGATACCCCTGATTTTTTCATAACTTTTGTTGAGTGATGCTTAAACTGAAACCTTTACACCATCCATGCCATGGCAGCCATTGGGCACAGAGGTCACTACAAGCCCAGCCGACCTGTGCCCTGGCACAGCCAAGGGGAGAACCAGGCTGTTGCAAGCCCTCAATCGCGGACACTGATGAGGGGTTCCTCCTTGTACACTGCTCTGTAAGTTGTGTCTGTTAGCCGTGTTTTGCACGGCTGCAAAAGTGTCTGATTAACTCATTGATAGTGGAGGTGCAGCGACTTACTGTAAATGCAGAAGGTATAGAAAAGGAACTGGAAGTTCACTACATCCTGGGAGGCTCCAGGCTGCAGAAGAAATAGAGTCAGCTCAGCTCAGCCAACCCTTTAGCTCAGGAGAGCCAAGTGTAGGGTAGGTTCTGTGCAAGCACAGGTAAAATTACTAAGAAAAATGAAATTATTCCAGAACAGTGTAAACTTAAGGTATGCTTAGAGTTATGCTAATCAAAATGAGTTTGCAAGCTGAGACTTCCAGAATGTTATGGAAAAAAAAAAAAAAAAAAAAAAAAAAAAAAAAAAAAAAAAAAAAACAAAAAACAAAACAAAAAAAAACCCCAAACAACGTGGAAATTATTTTACTAAAGCAAAAATTAATCAACCATAAGTGATAAGATAGTTCTCAATACTAAAACCTTATGTGAATCCAATGTTCTTGTTTCATCTATATATTAAATTTGCATATTGACTGGAATTTTGAAAAGAGAAAATCAGGAGGTTGCTATGGGATCAAAAATAATAGAATTATTAAATCTTTGTTATGTTTCCCTCCTTTGTAGAGGAAATACAAAGTAAACTGCTCTCAGCTGGGAATCAGCCTTCAAAGTCAAAGAGGGAAGAGTATATTCTGTTAGGTAGATAACGTAATTGGTTAGTAGAATTTCATTTAATCAAAGCGGTGTCCATGAGCATTAGTGGATAAGAGGAGGAAGAGAACCTCTGAACATACATATTATTTTAATTTTGATGTGAAATTCACTAACTTACAGTAGGATCCTCGTATAAAACAACAAACAATTTAAGGTCAATCATCAAAAAGGTTACATGGGAGAGGTGGGATGAGATGGTGATCCAGTGATTTTTGAAGAGTGTTTTAAGAATTTATTGAAACCTATTTTAAAGAGCTCTCTGTTAGGGGGATAACATCTCAAGGCACTTGGACGAAATTGAAGCAAAGGAATTCAACCTTAGCTAAGTTGCTGGAATTCTTTGAAGATATTACTGCTATGACAGATAAGGAGAATTCTAATTTAATTACGTTTTCAGAAGATAGTTATCATTGCTCCACATCAAAGATTACTGGATAAAAGGTATAGAAGAAAGGCTAAGAGCTAGTGTAGGATAAAAATTGTCTCCTAACATAAGGAACAAAAGACAATGATGCTCAGCTGTTATTAAAAAGAAAAGACGCTACTTCTTATGGAAGGGTTAGTTGAAGTATATGCTTTAAACATTCTAAAAATATTGAGGTACTAGTAATCTGAATGGCACTTTTAAAAATCAAGGGCCGTTGTTTCTGATGGATTATATCCACCTGGTCCTTCACAACTATCACAAATTTACCTCCCTCATTAAATGACACAGAATTGTCCAAGTTTAATAAAATCTGATGGCATAGGGAAAATTATGGATATCTTACAATATTCCCTTGTCCTGATGGTGCTTAAGTGGGAAAAGGAATACTGATGGGACAACTTGATGCCATGCTGGTTGAAAAGTATGGTCACAAGCAACCATGGTCATTTAAAGTTTATTAGAGGAGTTTTCAGGCTGATCTAATTTGGCACAAGTATTTTAAAACTCAGCTAAATTGCAATGCACAGACAGCTAGCAGACTAAAGCTGTGTGCTCACTGTCTGCACTGCCATTTAAAACTACAGTCAAATAGATTAGAGCTTCCCCCAAGTTCAAAACTTAGAAGAAACTAGGGAACGTTTCCATCACAGCAACTTTATGCCAAGAATTTACATAGTACTAATGGAAAAAGTGCTGGAAATCAAAGACAAGTTCAGAATGAGCTAGAGGAGCAGAGTGAAAAAAGAAGGGAAGTTAGTTTCAGATAAACAAGGGCACAAAGAAAAGACCGGGCACATTGAGCTGGACAGGCTCTTCCTGTCCTTGTGCTGAACATTTCTTATGTTGCCTTCTCAGTTTCCTAATCATATACTCCAGGTGAAAGGGCATATTTTGCTCTTGTGTTTTTCTTTCCATATGTATGATAACTGCTATTGCTCTAGGCCTTTCCTAAAATGTAAGTGAACAGTATCTGACCCAAAATCAATAGCACAGAAGTCATCATTCATGGCAGTCAGAGAGCCAAAGTTGGAAGCCATGTGCAAAGGGGACCGTGCCTCCCTTTTTGCACTTTTTGTGCACGGTGAAGCAGACTTTCTTAAAGGCATTTAGGGGATTACTTTCAATTTAAAATGGTATATACATATCATAATTACACTGTCTTCCAATAAAATCAGCACACTATTTGCAGTAAGAAATCTCTTTAACCTTCTCTGCAAATGAAGCAGTCATGTGAGTAAGTTTCTCTGACAGAAAGGCATTTTATTGAGTGACTGGTGGACACTCGCTGGACACAATCTCTCTTGACTGGTGCAGTAATGGCAAAGCAGGAAAACCTTAGTGATTACTCAGAATCATAAAGAATTTTTTAAAAATTTATTTTCTTTAACATGTTCTAATCAATTTTCAGCACATAGGCTGTAATAATTCTGCAATCTGAATGAGGACACGGTTCTCAGACACATAATGAGAGTAGGAGTTGGATTATTCAGTAAAGGGCAAATTATCAAAGGTGCTGCAGCACCAAGATTTGCTGTCAGTGCAGAGAAGGCCCTGTATATGTTACACAGCAGACCACATTTGGATGGCTGCCCTTCTGGTTGCTGCAAACACCAATGCCCATTTTCATCAGGTTCTGAAGGAAAAGTTGGCGCCCGTAGACACCCGTTACCAGAGTGCGGGCTGCAGCAGAGGAAAGGCAGTCATGTTCAAGACTTTTCCTGTGTTTAAGCCCAGATGTCCAGTGGCCTAAAGCATTTGCTGTATACTCACTACTAACTGTAAACACTTTGATATTCTTTAGGGGTCACCAAACTGGCCTTTTCCTATTTGCCTGAAGAGAATTGCCTGGAAGAAAATTCACCATAGAGAGAAAATTAAGAACTAAAACAACATAACAAATCTGCAACCTTGCCTATGGGAAGAATTACTGGAGAGATGGAGGAGGTCCAACAGTTTAGGAGGCTAGTCTAGCAAAGGGCCAAAACTGTAGCAGAAGTTTAGTGTATTGAAGCTTTGTGCAAACAGGCCTCATCCTGAGCAGTGCAGAACCGCAGTCTCAGCTCCCAGCAACCTGTCCTAGCCCAGTCATTAGAAGATGGAGCAGTTGCTTTGATCAAGCATTTGTATTAACCTCGTTTGAAGTGGCATAAGTAAGGAATAATTTTATTTTGATCAGAGATGTTTAGCCCAGAATAAAACTGCAGTGATATCAATATGTGAATTGTGAGACATGAGAATCACAGTCTGTCAGTATACAGAATAGTTATGATCCCACATAGACAATGCTTCCCAGGAACACAAGTTTTACATAACTCATTACTAAACTTTTAAATCCTCAGAAGAGGGACAGTAAAGCTATTCAGTTTATTGTTAGCTCAAGGTCAGATTTGCTGTGTGTTTATCCTCTAGAGTACTCTCAACAGACCAGGTTGGGCAAACCAGCTGGTAAATCCACCAGAAAACCATTGTGTACACCCTGAGTTTTCCAAAACAGTTTTCACAGTTGTGTTTGTAATGAACAGCCCCAGCATGATGCAGCACTTCTGATTTTCTGTTTCTGTCACATCTGCCCTTAATGCAGTGCCTAAAGGCAAATTAAGCAGATGGCTCTGCCCATGATTGTCCCTGGAAGAGTCTTGCCATTGCCTTCCACCAGGGATGTGGGATTCCCAAGCAACCAGAGTCCAGGCAATACAAGGCTCAGGTTGATACCAGAGTGCATGTCCAGCACAGATTTCAGCAGTCAGGTGAAAACTAAAGACTTGGCATTTCACCGAGATCTGTTACCACAAAAGTTACATGACTGCAGATTTAGGAATTTTTTTTCCTAGCAGGATGGTGATTGCAAGTTTGAGGACTATAGTGCTGAAGATAATAGGGTGAGGAAGTCCTTGTGATGCATTATAAACATGTCTTCATACTGTAGTAGTTCCCCCACTAACTGAAACTATTTGTAAGGGATATTAATGTTCCATATCATTCCTGGTGTTTTCTAAAAGTGTTCAGAGGAAATTACTGGCTCTCTGAGTGCCAGATCCCAGGGTATGGAAACAACAGGGGGTCATATTTAAAAAAAACAAAACAAAACAAAATTTCCAGACAGCTTTCTGACTTGCCATAAAAAATTTCCTCCAACCCTCCTGAGTCTAGTGATGTTCCTCATTAGGGACTGGGATTTAAAATAACACCAGAGAAGGCAGGGGTTTTCAAACAAAAGTTCATTGCTGTTTGCAAACAAAATGCTTCCTGCATTCAGATCAACCTTCTCATTTAGTTTTCTGCATTCTCTCTTCCTTGTTTCGGGAATATTTCTAGGCAGAGCCCTTTCCTGATCTTTGAGTTTATTCCTAGAATTTTCTTTGAAGGAGTGGGTGGCATTTCAGTAGGCTGGGCTCACTTGTTCAGTCATAACAAAAGAAAATAAAAATAACTATCTGAAAAAGTGAAGTTGCTGGAATGTGTAATACTCAGCACTAAAATGGCACAAAGTGCCTGCCTATTTATAGCTCTTGTTTTGAGAAAGAGTGAGGCACACTTTGGACACGAGATACAATGGATCACCCAGGAAAATGCATGGCCTCGCATTCTGCATGTGAAAGCCTTTTTATTTGTTTGTTGCAATACCAGTAATTTCCTGGGAAAATTGGGCTTGCTCACAGTTTCTATTTTATGCAAACAAATGCCAGGTTTGACATGCCAGTTTGGTTGCTGAGTAAAAACTTGGATGACTAAATAAAATCATATGCTTGCTGTAATTCAGATTTATCCACATATCTTTGTCATTATATCTTTGCTGAGACATGCACGCTTAGCATGATTACACAAGAAATGTCTTTTCAGTGTAGTAACAGACCTGCAGTAATCTCATTCATCAAATGATGAGACTCTGAGTATGACAAAACACTCCAAATTTACCAGTATCTAATTTTTTTTACGTACTTTTTTGTCCTTATTTCAGTCATGATGAACGACACTTAATAAATTATGAGGTTGCTCTTTTCTGTCTTTGTTTTCAGGTTTCATTTAACGGTATTGTTTTCCAGTTCAGTAGAAGGTAAGACAGATTGAAATGTCAGAGAGTAGAACAACCTGTGAGGTATAATGAAATTGCTGTTTGCAAGAAATAAAATAAAATTATGTTGCATATAACACGCAGAAGACATATACAAAGAGACAGCACTATTAGTAGCAGTACAGAGATTTTTTTCTGCTGTGTTTAAAAGTAAGCCAAACTTTACTGTGCACCACGTGGATTGATAGCAGACAAGAGTCCTCCACACAGGAGCGTTTCAATTTGGTAGTGCTACAAAAGCACATTTGACGGGCCAAGGTACATTCCTGTGGGGAACCTTGCATATGCCATGGTTTGGTAAAGCTAGAAGCAAATCTAAGATTTTGTCAATTTAGAAGGCCATCTGTATTCATAGACAAGATATATGTTTATCCAGTATCTTCCTGAACAAAATGGCAAGCAAAGCCTCAAACTGAATTTGGGGTCCTCCACAGGGTGTCATCACTGATCGTTGGTGGACTAAAGTTCAAAAATGGAAAATCAGTGAGTATGCTTTGCTTTCACTTATGGGTAAACTCACATTAGTTTTCTACTTAATGACAGGAACTTACTTGGATCAGACAAGCATGGTAAAAGCAAAAACAAGCAGAACCACCATCATAAATTTTCTTTTATACTTCTAAACTGCATCTCATCTCCAGGATCTCTTGAGTTTACCCTCCAGTTCAAGAGGTACAAATCTTGGAAACTTCATTTCTCTGAGACCCATGCCTTAGTCTTGTTGCACAAAATCACCATCATGAACTGGATATAAAAAATTTTGTAACAGATTATATACTACTGTTTTTCCTTTGCTTCTTATATCACAATGGTCCCAGATAAAAATATTTAAATGATGATAATCTGTATCTGTGTTTGTTATCTGCACCTCTTTGGGAAACCAAAACTGTACCGGAAACAAAACCTTATCTTATATTGAAAACCTGTAATCTCCAGTTTTGTGCCTGTCCTATTGTACAGTAATTAATAAAAATTCATTCTGAGAACAGAGGACTGCAAGAAATGCCCTATAAGATCAGTCCCATGGTCCACCTAGCCCAGTCCTCTGTCTTCAACAGTGGCAGTAGGAGATGCCAGTTAAGAAGAGAGTGTAAGCTGAGCTGCTCTCTGCAGGCCTTTCTCCTCATACTCCCCAGTGCCCACAGTCCCTGGAGCTGGGGTCAAGAAGTCACATTCCTGCCTATTCCCTTCAGTCCTTCAAGCATCTTCGTGTATGATAGCCACTTTGCAAAAACAGCTAGAGACTGACAATTCTTTTTTGAGACTGAAACCTATAATCAAACATGACAACAATGATAAGGATCAAAAGTAGGGGGAAAGTACAGTAGAGAAATAAAGGAAAAAGTTGCTGAAAAGGCTCTGAGATGATTCAGCAAGGCACACTCACTGAAAAAAAATAATAAGAAAAAAGAAAAAATCTAAACTGAAGCCAAATAATAAAGTCAGTCCTGTGGATCCATTAAGGTATATTAACACTGCTGCTTTCCCATCTGTTCCCTGAAGTTCCAAACCAAACCCAAGTCATCTGCAGTCTTGGCTTCCTCATTGTGTGAAACATTCATTTATTAAATTAATCTGGAGAAAATGGATCCATTTCATCCCAGCTGAGACTTTGTTTTATTTTAATAGGGTTGCATACCATGGATTGTAGCCCACTGAGGCCACTGATAAATTACATGTGAAAAAAAAAACAAACCCCAAATGAAACAAATAAATAATAACTACTTGCTAATTTTTTTCCTCTAACAGAAATGCCTTTGGGATAACAGCAAATTTTTTTCTGCTGTGTTGAGAAGACTAGCAATTTATACTGACAAAATTGGCACAATAACCCTGGGAACCCTTATATTTCTATGAACAATATAAAATGATAAAGTTTAATGTCAAATTTCCATGTCCTTAATATCTGATATATCTTTCAACTATGAAACAAAATTCTGGGTGCTAGTATCACATAGGGAAAAACACATACTTGACCCTTTTAAGCAAAAAAATTGGAAATGTTCTTTGCAATCTCCCAAATCAGTAATTCCCGGATTGCTTTATATTGCAAAATTCCCTTCTGTCACCCTCTGATTATCATTGCTCATTTGGCTCACCATGGTGATGCAATCATCCACTTGGAGCAGTGGCAAAATTTATTTCTAGTGCTTCTAAAACATATTTAAGCTCATAGCGTTCAACACTGTGCCGTAGAATTAGCCTAGAAACATGTCTGTTAATATGCTTAGCAAAGTTACGTTCATTTTTGTGTTTCTGTTTAGGACTAATCTGTATGACTTAATAATTATTAGGTAGAATGCCCTCTAGTATCCTTAGACATTCTACCAAAATTAAGATACACTCTCTGCAGAGAATAAATTGCTGACTAGCCACTTGCAGAGAAAATGTTTCATTTCTGTGGCTTATATGGTATGTTATCCATATCTCCTGTTGTGGTTCTCTTTATGTGGCTGATTAAATGTATTATCTTTTTCACCCATTCTTTTACAAAAGTACTTTCCAAACTGTTGATTAATTAAGCTGCAAACTCACATGTGATTAGGACACAGAACTGAGTCAGGCAGCTTAGGTTCCCTCTATGGTTGTGTCACAGCATTTTGCTGGAAAAGTCACACACAGTGTTTGTACAGAGATTAATGAAATATGCCTTTCCCACAGGTATGTTTAGCTTAGCAATACTATAAAGTAAATGCATACCTGTGATAATATGATTGCAAAATGCAAATGGCCATTAATAATTGTACCTTCCATTGCTTTTCTGCTGCATATTAAATCATTTAGATATATTCAAACTGGTTTAATTTGAGAGCATTCTCTTCTTACTGTTTGTAACTTGCATAAGCCTTAGAATTAGGTTGATAGCAAGCTTGTCATATAAATGATAGCATTAAATTCGTTTGTAGTGTGAGTCAATAAACATCTATTTAATTTTTCATCAGATATAAATTTGAAGTTACTAATTCAGAAAAATTTCTCAGTCAAAGTAGGAAAATCACTTTTGAGTAGAACTTCATTCTGCAGTAACTTAAACTTTCAAAAGGAGTGACCAAAACTCAGAATGCAGATGTTCACAGATTCCCAACTCATGGCAATTCTGAGTTTATTCAAAATTGAGAAATTATTGTTGCATTAAGTTCTCTGGTCAGCTTGGCTCTGCAGTGATGACAACATGCTCACAGCTATTAGTGATGAGCAGGATGTGACACTATTCCAGAAATGGGTGTTACGCCGAGTAGGTGGGTAGATCCATTGTACACAGCCCAGACCTACTAGAACATCTTACTGTGCAAAGATCACAAAACTTATTTTTATCCTCACCTGTCTTCATTATGCACACAGATATTTCAGGGAAGTTCTGAGATATCATATTGGCATGACCAATACAAGAATAAGACTCCTCCAATGACCTTGATTACTACTTTTGTGGTAACATGGTAGTAATATGAAGAAATCAGCAGATAAGAATAGTTTCTTCATTTTCATGTAGGAAAGGCAAGAGGAAATTTAGTAACTTCAGGAATTCCAGTCATCAAGCCACAGAATGCCAAAGTTGGATGAAGATATAAGGTATACTTTGTTGAAATACACTGCTCGTCTTTAGATGGGAAGGAGAACGTGAGGTTCCTCCTCCTGGGTGCAGCTGTGGGAAATCCAGTTAATAGTACTATTGGACTCTTTAATTTTAAAATCACAGCTCTTGATTTTAAAAGGAGTAGAAAGCAATCAATACAAGATAGCTGATATTGACACGTCTCCAGTTGTGTGCCTGAGAAACATCAATGGCTCATGTTAACACCTCTCTACCTTGCTTCATCAGTTTTTGCACATATCTCTAAGAACACAGCCCAAAGTCAGAACGCAGTGCCTGTCTCACTCAGTACAACTTTCCAACACACCAGCAGAGCTGTGGCCTACTGCTGCTCCCTGGGAAACAGACTCCGTTATGAAATGGCACAATGAAAGGAATCATTGGCATAGTTACAGGGAAATACCAACTGCACCTTACATAAAGCCTTCCCTAGAAATGGACTGGTTTACCGGAAAATGTTACAAAAATGCTGAATGTGCAATTGTTTATGATTGTAACAAGAAAGGGGCTACAATGTTTTTCTTAATAATGCTGTTTTAGATACCCTACCAAAGTGACACTGTAATGGCAAAGATAGATGCATAAATCATTATCACCTTCAGAAAATTGCGTTTTACTGTTCATAGCATTTAAAGAATGGAATATCTTTCTTACATATTAAAACAGGGGTAAAGGTAAAGAGGGGGGATTACGTGTGTATGTACACATATCCTAAGAAAATATGTATATATGGATATATACATACAGCTGTTTTAGTATTTGACTAGCCCCTGGAAAACAGTAGTTTTTAAAAGGATATTGTTATAAAGCTCTGTCTGGTTGGCTTTTTAGACAAGAAACTATCTTCCTCTTTGGTTTTTTGTTTGTTTGTTTTTTGATTGTTCATTACAGCCTTAATTTTTTGATGTGGAATATATAAATATTTATAAATATAATTTTAATATGAAAACTCATTTTCCCTGTACCAAATGCAAATGCATAACCCAATTCTGCCATTTAAGAGGCATCAGGAAGGGAATGCATGTATTGAAAATGCTCATTGCTGTCTACCCCTGACCATTTTTTCCCTTCCATGCTGCAGAGACCAATTCCCATTTTCAGCTTGTGCTTACAGAAACATTGCAGAGAAGCAACCAGCCCCTCCCAATGCTACTTTTCCTAATTTAACCACATTACCACTCCTTCATGTAATTTTAACTTGCTGCCTCAGAACAAACAAAACAGATCACAGCATTCAGCTGTGGATGTCAGCTGTCCCAGCTGAAGTGGTTAGATCAACATGTCATGAAGGAGCATGAACTTTAATGGATGAATGAAAGGATATGAGCTTTTTCTTAAAGTAAACCTCCAGAAAGCCCTATTGCGGCCAACAGATTAAGGGACTTTCCTTTTCTGTATGTAATTAACATGGCAATAATATATGGGTAATCTAGTCTGGGCTAAGGAGAACCAACTTTTAAACTCTTAGAAAATAAAGGAGGGTCATTGCTAAGCAAGAAGCTACACAGAGTTGCCTAAAGAATTTTTGTTTCTATGCATTTGTTTCTTTCTTAAGATAAAAGAATCCATAGTCAATCACTCAGCAAAAAAAAAAAAAAAATGACCATAGTAAAGTTCACCAAAGTGTGATTTATATTTAAATTGGGCCTGGGCTGAAATATGTGAGGTTATATTTAACAAAGATGAATGTTTTGTTTCATACTCTAATTAAAAACCTTTGAAAAACCACCAATTGCCATGATACCTGATTTCAATTCTCTTTGCCTAAATAGCTTTGTTACTTAACCTGTTTGTAAAGGATGAGGAACAGTTTTCTCAATGTTGTTTTTAATCTGTTTGAAAAGACAAAGAAAGCAGACTAACAAAGATTTTCCTCTAATTTTGTTTTAATTTTTGGCTTATGAATTTTTCAATGTTTTAAGAGTAGTGGGTGTGTTTTGATGTTACTGACAAATTTCACCCATTTGCTCACATTCCCAGCTGCCCACACTGAGGCACACAAACACCTCACCTTTATAGTGGGGGGAAAAAAAAAAAAAAGACTGTAAGCCTTCCAGCATCACAGGAATAGAAAGCACAGAGGCTATACCAAGCATTAGAAACTGTCTTTCATGATGCATAAAATTCTTTTAAAGGAAATAGACCTCAAGCTACAGCGAATGTTTTCTTGACATAAGAGTCAGCCCCTTCTCAGACACTTTTTTCATAGAAGTATTGGTACTGAGCCATAGGAGACTCACACACCACTGTCCTTGTCTTTTATGCAGTGTTGTGGCACTCCTTGTTTTCAGAATGTCCAAGTGTTTTTTGTCCACATCAACTCTGGTGATTTTTTTTTTTTTTTTTTTTTTATTCTTCCCCAAAAAACATGGAGAAATATAGTGGTTCTGGGTTTGGTTTCTTTCATACAGATAGATACAAAATTTATTGCAAGAGGGATCAGGAAATTTAAACTCAGTGCTAGGATGACATTTTCCTCTATTTCTCCACTCTCTTTCCTTTGACTTAATCAATGAAAAATGCTGTGTTTTACACAGCTTCCTTTAAAAACTTAATCTAACCCAAGTTCACATTAAACTGGTCCAAAATTAACTTCAAAGTTTTGCAAATTCTGTCCAACTTTTTCCTGGCTAATTTAAGCTGGAAGCGAGCAATGAAATTCAATACGCAGAGATTTTTTATGTGTGTGTGTGATTTGTAGTTCAAAAGGGAATTTTTCACTTTCCAGAGCTCTGGGGGTCCAGTCTTATAATATAATGGTGTATGCCCCCACCATCTCAGGACAAAAGCCCCTATCTGACAAATCCCACTCCTCTCACTAACAGCCCCCCTTAGATTTAACCAGAAAAGGCTGTTTAAAATCTATGTAAAAACATTATTAGTTCTTTTCCAAGCAATAGACATTAAATTTCCTACACAAAGGTTGCCCATAATGTTACTGTCCCAATGATTACTAATTAATATTATGTAAATACGTATTATTAACAACAATGAAAATTACTTTTTCATCTCAGTAAGATATAACTAGTGACTTTCTGTGAGTTTATACTTCTTGTATATGGCTGTCAGATATTCTTCAACAGAAGAGCTGAAGGCTTGATCATAGAACTATGTAGCCACTAACATGTTTCTGAAGCAATAGGTTAATAAAGGTTTTTCACTCCTAGCCCTCAAAGTCTGGGCCAATTGATCCATATATAAATAATTCTTTTGTGAAATTTGTGAAAGTGCAAAGCATTCCCCTTTGTACAAGCACAATGTAGAATTTGAAAGCTCAAGGTCTATACCTACCACACCCAAGGGAGCTGCTCATGAGTTCAGTGGTTACAGACTCACCACAGACTCTTCTCTTGCTGTACCTTCACTTTACCGGTTGCCACCAAAAGCATCCTCACAATATTATTTCTCACCAGAACAGCATTTCCAGAGTATTTTAAAGGTCTAATGGAGATATCATCTACCTGGAAAAACAATTAGAACTGTCATAGTCCTGAGTACTCCACAATCTAGTATTGAAGAAGGTCCTGTACAAACACAGACATGTTGGATTAAATATTTTCCTACTTGCTTCTTTAGAAGCCAGGAGAATAAATTCTCCTTTAACTAACAGGATTACACAGATAGAACTGAAGGAGGAATCTGGCCCATATTGCCTTGTACATTTTTTCTCATGGCTGTATCACCAGTCCAGCTAAAACTTTGTTTAATGGCCTATATCTATGACTAGTTGATTTAGCATAGGTTTTTTTTGTTTTCAGTAATATGTAGATGTCTAACCACAAGAGACGCTATGCATATAAACATTTTTAGTTCTCAGTTTGATATATATGTTTTGACTAATTAATTTTAAAAGTATCTATTTGTACTTGTGCCAGATTTTCTGCCATTTCCATACAAAGCCTCCAGTTTGTATACCAGCACTTTATAAATCTCCAAATAAAATCTTCTATGTTTATTTTTCTTAGAGAGAGAGTCCCATTTAAAAATTGTGGGCATCCTTTCTTTATGTGCATTTTACTATCGAGAGGGTAACTGTATTATTTTCTAAGTCATATTGGTGTTCAGCATTTTTTATTATGGGAAGAGGGGAAAAAATATAATACTAAAATATATGGGATATCTACTGTGGGGTTTATCTGCACATAGCTTAAAGCAAGTAGCCCTCATTTTGTTGGCTGATTGTACTGGAGAAAGCCTAGTGCTATTATCCTAAGGGGAGTAAAAAGACTTTCCTGGAGTTGCAGCCAATATATTGTCCACACCCTGATCTCCTAAAGGACACTTACTCCCTTTCTGACAGTGTCTGGTGCCTTCCACCATGTGTATTTCTTCAAGTGTTTAGTTTCTTAAAGTAAATTGTGGAGAATGCCCTTAAAAGATGTCAGCAGATATTTTATAACATATGTTTATTATAAATTTTTTGTTCTCAGTCTGATATATGCATTTGTGCTGATTAATCTTCAAAATAACTATTCGCATTTGTGCCAAATATAAATATACATTTATAATATACTCTTCCTCATCAGAGAGGTGGGGTACTCACCTTCTGGTGCAGGAAGGAGAATGTAAAGCCAGGGTAGGAAGGGAATAATATTATCTAGGCTGCAGCATCCCTGGTCATCTGGCAGCCAGGCACCAAAGCTGGCATTCAATCAGTGCTCCACAATGTTGGGATATGAGATTCACGATGGCATCTATCCTAATTTTTCAGACCCTATCCCTCTCCTGAATACCCCAGCAATCATAGAGCACAATGAGGTCTTCACCGGTTATTGCATTCACCCTGGTCCTCACTGGCGGCACCATGGGGTACAGTTCTGATGCCGTGGGCAGTAGCCAATGATTCCAGAGTTAGCTTAGAGCCTTCTTCTTAATTTCTGACATATGTACCTGGCTTCATGGTAGCTCCCAGAGGGCCTCCATACTGCCATAGAAGCAACCATGATTTTACCCTGGGCAACCTGGCTTTAAAATATTTAATCCAGGATATGTTAACAGCATAACAAGAGCAAGCCTAGAAGCTCTACTTGTTCAAATATTTATGCTTCCTGGGTGAGTCTAGCAAGAAATGCTGCCAAGTGTACTGTTATCAATGTCCTATGCTGGCTAAATATAACATTAACTTGGGCACTGCCCACATGATTTGCAGCAACATATTTGACTGAAATGGTCACGTATGTCCAGTCAGGATACTGAATTCAGGGGGAAGGTGGAGATGAAATGAATCATTTTTGCGCCCTTCAAAATCTGAGCTACTTTGCCAGCTGGAGACACCGACAGAGTCGTTTAGGCAGGCCTATAGCAGCCCTAAAGAGAGCCCTTTCACTCAAGGGGGATGTGAAAGAGGAGCCTGACAGGCATCTTGCACAGTACCTGCACTGGGGACCCCACCGGCAGCTGTGACAAAGGTGCACAGAGGCTGGTGTTTCACCCACATACTCAAAAGGTAAAATTAGGGACATCCTTCCCATGATTTCATAGGCAGGACGACAGTTTTCAGGAATAAGCATTTATCAGAAACATTTCTTTTCAAAAAAAAAAAAACAAACACTGAAAAAGTGGGAGAGGAAAATAAAGGGATGTGTGAGTTTTCTCATTTTGTCTACAGAGTTTTCTCTAGGTGTTACTCCTGAATTGGATCCTGATATTTTTGCTTGCTGGTTTCCTTTCAAGTGAAAATCATTTAATTAGTGTACACAGATCAAGTGCAAGCCTGAAAAAATATCAAGTGTCTCGGGGAGTATTTAGTTATGGGGATTGCTTGAGACGAGTGCACACTATTATAAAAATAATTCACTCATTTCCCAGTGCTCTTCTAATTATGTTTGCAGCCATATCAGGCAAAATGAAAGCTTAATCTGTTTTCAGGAGAAAGCAAGTGCAGTTTCCTGCCACAGAAATGATCCAGCATGTAGGAAATCCAGGTTCCTGCTCCGTGATGATTTAACCAGAGCAGAGCCCGCTTGGTTTCTGACTCTCGTGTAAGCACTTTAGTGTCACTCCCTGATCTGCCAAATCGCATTTTGTGTTTGAGTAGAGCTCTCTACTCATCCTGTTGCTTAACAAGCAAATGATTTCACTTAGTCGAGACTATTTCAGGAACAGAAGCAGGAGTAATATTAAGAAATTCACTCTTAAAATGAAACAAAAAGAAAGCAAGCAAGAAGTTTTCCCGGCGGTCGCTTGGTGTCATGCAGGATTATCTCAGGTTTCTAGTTTCCTAGGAACGTAGTAACTTCCCTGTGGGTTGTTTTGTGGGCGGTGTTTTTGAATATATGCTAATTCAGCTTTCCTGACAGGGAGAGGAGCCGTGTCTGGATTACACAGCTCTCCTGACAGCAAACGGTGCTGAGAGGCTGCCACGGAGCCAGGCCATGCACTTGCACTCGTGAGAGGAGCGCTCGCCCTCCCGGCGGGGCCCGTCGGCACCCCCTGGTCACCTCTGTCACCGGCAGCAGGGCCGACATGTGCCTATGACCATGGAGATAAAGGACTCAGGCAGCGTGGTCCTGACAGCCTACCACCCCCACAGCCCGGCCAGGATCCCGGGCATGGAGCAGAGCTTTGTGCAGGACATCCCTCCCAGCCATTCGCCCACCAGCAGGTAAAGCCTGAGGGATGGGGACCGGTGCCATGCCCTGACGTTTCGCCAGGGTTGGTGGTGGGTTTTGCTGACTGTATGTGTCAGCCCAAGAACGTGTCCCGGTCGCTCAGTCACTTCACGAGCACTTTGCTCTAGTCCTCACCGGGGAAGTGATTCAGCCCAGTGGCGCTGGTCAGGATTGGGAGGGGGAAACGTGAGTGCTTGTTTTTAATCTTGTAAGTCAACAGATCAGGCCAGTTTCCTGCCCAAGATACTCAACAAGACATTCCCCAGGAGGAAAAAAAAAAAAAAAAAACAACAAAAAACCCACACGTGAATCAGGCTTCTGCTCAGATTGTTTAGGACTGTATTACGGAAAGTGAGAAGGCTTGAATGACTGAGTCTGGTGCTCAGAAAGTTGTTTCTGGCTTTGGTTTAGAGAATTATTTAATTCTTTCCTTGTTGACCCACCAAGTCAGGACTAGTCTTTACCTTTTTGTGAAACTGCAGTTGCTGCTTTGCACACTCACATACACACAATGGGATATTGCATCGTTAAAGACTTAGTCTAAATAAGAAAATTCCTTTGAGTTGCAGGAAACTAAGCATTGTCTTAATTAATGCAGTCATGTGTATGTTTACTTCCCTGCTCTGTAAGAACGCATATATTTGCACAGTTCAAAAATAGAAGTTGGGACCATTTTATTGTTTTAGAAAAATCTGACTTTTCTCCTAAATGTACGTGTCTGGCTTTTGCAATTTTCTCCAAAAGAAGTGGCATGAAAGTTCATACTGTAAAAAGTTGAAGAAAGTAGGAAATGTTCTGTGGCTTGGCTAAAAAAAATGAGAACTAAAGTCTGAGGAAACAGTAGATGTCATTATCCCCAGGAATTAAGCTTGCGTCTTCTCTTAATAAAAGTAGTGATATTTACTTCTATTGTTTATTTATAGCCTGATAGCTATTTTGTTTTCAATGTCATTATTTAGATTAGCTGCATCTTCCTGTTCTTTGTGTATTTCCCTGGCTGTCTCATAAAGATAACTCCTTTGTTCTGTTAAACTGTTGCTTGAGAGCAGCACCAAAATATACAATTTCATGCTAAGAAAAGAAACATAGTCTGGGCTTTTAGATGCAGTAAGAAAGGCATTTGCTACTCAAAACAGAAAGCAGTGGTTTGGCGTCGGGTTACTGGGGAGCATGTCATTTCTTCCCCAAGGAAGAATGCTAAACTCAATCTCCCTTTGGGTCTGTGAGCAACGGAAATGTGGTGTTTTACTATTTTTCTTGTAGGTGTGCTAATTGTTTTAAAATGCTCTTGAAACAAGCTCAGCATGTATTAGGGTTTAAATCACATTTGTATCACCTAAGAAAAGCAGAAGTGTGAACTGCAGTTCCTGAAAGAAAAAAAAAACTGTAAGAGGATCCTGGCATTTTGTTGAGGAACATATTTTGGAAGCTCCTGCCATGAGGCAAAGCCATCTGTCTCTCTATATGTCTATGTGTCTGTAGGATTTGGGTGCTGTCTCCCCTTTCTTGTCCTCAACTTCCTGCAGCTGTCTAATCGCAGTAGCCAAATTCTCCCGTATGGGCAGTCAGTGACCCTCTGAGTCTCCAAAGCCTGTTCAAGAGAGGGATTTTAGTAACCCAGCGTGCAGTCCTCTGGAATGCAGAATCCATGAAGGCAAATGCACTGAGTGTTTTAGCAAATGGTAAAATAGGCTCTGGCTTAATCCCTACTTCATCTTCTAAGAACTCTTTCCTGGACTGCATTTTCTGTATAGCTTCCTCTGCCGCCATCCTAATGCAAGAAGATTTACTATAGATTCTGTCTGGTGTTCCTTGATCCCTAGGGCAGCCACCCACACTACAGGATTCTAACTCCCTGACTCTCCAGGAGAATGATTCAAAAAAGCATGTAACAAACAGGGGTGTTGTTTATTTTTTGTATAATAACAAAAGCAGTTGGGACCCACAGCCTGATTTTCCTCTGAATTCAGTGGGTTTAGTTGAATGTAGCTCTAACGAAGTCCATATTTCAGATATATATCTGTGAGACACAAATCAGGCTTGGATATTAGCCCTCACTCAATTTGATGAACTGCTGACCAGCTCTGTCTGCTTGGGAATCAAGATCTTTAATTTTCTTTCCTCTCCCTAAAATTTTTCTCTCGCTTTGGGGTGATGTTCCCTTTATATCAGAAGAATAGCTCCACTCATCAGAGTAAGGCTTGGATATGAGTGTCTCCCAGCTATGTTTTCTCTTGCGAACACTTTCACTCTGGGAACCTCCTAAGCAGAGGTTCCTCACGTTCTCACAGAAACGGGAAGCTAACGCAGCCTCAGTCAGCAATTAACTGCTCTGCTTCCCACTATTTTAAAAGATGCTGATAAATAAGGAAGGGTTTAAGTATCCATCATGAGTCTCTAAACAAATGCGTAATCTTAAAACACTCTTGCCAATCCAAGTACACAGCTGAGAAGCCCATGGACACTAAAGTTTACACTAATAAAGTAATTTAGATGCATCAGACCACTTGGATTCACATCCATCTACAACTCTTGAGGGACCAGTCAGGCAGGCATCCTATCTGCATGTCTAAAACATACACCGGCATCATTAGCATCAGCATGAAGTATAGCAACCACAAGCTTTTTCATTCATAAACCGAGTGGGAGAAGAGTATATATACCCCATCATATGTTAGGGGATATTAGCTGGTGGGCTGTAAGGGAGACGCGAGAAGAAGTGCTTTACATGTTTCAAATGGAAGATGCATCAGTGTGCAATAAAGGATGGTAAATTCGTAGATGTAATGAAGGGGAGAGCCGGATAAAAGTTTAGCTGCATAGTGATGCAGTCACCAATCTGTAAAGGAGAATTATAGCTTCAAAATTTACTGTTGGATTACATTAATAAAAAGGCTTAGAAGAGGGAACACAAATTCCAGCCATTCCCTGAAACAAGAGAGCATCAGGGGGACTCAAGAGAGCTATACTTAAATATCTCCTCCTCAGCTATCTTTATAATTTGTTTCTATCTTTCTCCTTTTGTTCCATCTTGCAGACTCTACTAATTCCACCCATGGGGTGAGCCCTGAAATCTGCACTGTTGAGTTTGCTAGAGGTTCAGGAGAATTCTTCAGCCGAATCTTCCTTTAATTCTGTTAATGCAACTAGGAAATTAATTTTCCATTTTTCTCACAGGGCTTTCATGTTCTGTCACTTTGCTTGTGATTTGCTTTGCATGATTATAATTGTTGATAGCGTTTCTATTATTCATATCTTTTTTTTTTATTTACTGCTTTTGGAGACGTCTGTTTTATTTTCTTCACAGTTAGACTAACTCTATGGCATGAGTATAGTGGGAAAGGTCCCTGTGCTTGTAGCATCCAGCTCTTTTTTTTAATTCCATGTTAGAACTCAGATGTTACAAGCACCAGTACCAAACACCCCTGAATATTACAGTATCTCTTTCAGTAAAAATACTGTCTCAGTGAGAAGGTGAAAGTGCTGATTTATGTTAATGAACAAATTTTCCGTCCTCACTTCAGAGAATGAAGGACTTTGTAGTTGTGCACAAATACTGCTCCTGGACTATATAAAGGAAAAGTGGGAACGTGGCCATAAGTCTTCCTCACAACTCCTTTTTGTCCTGCTAAGAGAAGCTAGGAGGAGTTATTCCTGTGCTCAGAGGAAACAGGCATGACCTCTATGCCAAATGGCCAGTAAGCACTCTAAGGTAATTATGCAATTTGGGGAGTACAAAGCATTCCTAAGTGAGTCATTCTCAAGCTTTCCTAGACTCAAGTATGAGAGTTAGCAAGCTCCTCAGCCCGTTTGTTACTGGCATTTCTACCAGCAAAGAACTCATCCTGCACTGCAAATCACAGATATTTCCACTGCAATGAGTGGCTTAGGTTTACATGTGCATGAGATAAGAATCAGAGGAAAGAAAAAGCACGTTCACAGGCTTTGTTCCTGCAGAATGGGTATGGAGCAGCTTTTAAAGGGGCACATTAAGCTGTTTATACATGGAAAAAAACCCTTTATAATTAATATTCATGCAAAGAGCAGCATATATACTATCACACCTAGGACCGTGTTACATAGGTAAAGAACAAAGTGGATTTCAGCACCACGGAACAATGCAGCCAAGACCCCTTCTTAGCTTCTTTCCTAGCCAAGGGCAAGTCTGGCACTTCCAGTTGTTTCAGGGAAATGCCTTTACAATCTCTTCATGTTCAGCATGTCTCCCTACTACTACTGTCAGGGTGTACTTTCAGGCAGGCATCACTAAACTATAGAGCCAAAAAAAAAGAACAGGAAAAATTTCTGAAGTTTCTATGTCTCCTTGAATTAACTACTCCAGGAGCTTCCAGGATCCCTGCTCTCCAAGTTTAAGACTTGTACAATTGAGGCCAATAGCAAAGTCATTACACTGCACAAGCATGTCATCAGATCCTTTTGCAATATTCTTCCCCTCTTGAGAGCCCCGAGACACCACAGAGATATGTCATGGTGAGATAAAGTGCCCCGAAATGATTGAAATAAAATTGGAAGAGAAGCTTTTCTGCACCAAAATTTGGTTTGTTTTTACCCCAACAGAAGCAGATTTTATCACACTGAAGTAAGATCTGTAAGCCCTGAGGCTAGGTGATCTGGGTTTAATTTCTGTCAGCACTGACTGAGCAGCTCCCCTGCTCAGTTGTATACACTGATGTCAAGAATGTCTTCTAAGTGATGCAGGATAAACAACCTTAACTATTTTGGATGTTTATCTCACTCTACCATAAACTTCCCCAGAAGACAAAAATAAAAAGCTGGTTCCTTTTCCTCAGTAAATCTTGAAATTACTTGGGCCTCTTGCTGTAATTTCGGCTTAAAATCTATGAAATTAAAAATTTAAAATGTACTAAAAAAAAAAAGTGGTAAAAGAATATCCCACAAACCACCAGTCTAGAAAAAGACTCTATTGACACACGTTGGGCAAAAAATACATTTTGTGGAAAAAAACACATTTTATAATTTCTAGCAGCTTTCTAAAATTTTTTTTAAGTGTATTTTTTATAGATGCTAAGAATGAT
The DNA here is from genome assembly GCF_003259725.1 of Athene cunicularia. Classification (NCBI taxonomy): domain Eukaryota; kingdom Metazoa; phylum Chordata; class Aves; order Strigiformes; family Strigidae; genus Athene; species Athene cunicularia. The sequence goes on along the minus strand of NW_020799095.1, from coordinate 99,962,055 downwards.
AATTCTTAATAAAACATTTACTAGGAGGATGCATATAAATAAGTCAGACAATAGTAGACACGTTTTTCCTGTAGGTTTTAGAAATACCTACAGAATGTCCTCTGGGAGCCTCACTGAGGAATGTAGTATTTATAGCCAGTTCCTCATGTTATGGTTGAAACTAGAGTTGACTTCTCTGGTTTCTTTTTAGTTTGGTGCTCCTGCTGCTCTCCCTGGTACCTCCATATGTAGAGCTGATGGAAAACATCTGGCACTGTCCTTTTGATCATTTTGTTTGGTTGAGCATTTAGCCAGCTGCCCCATTCATTTTTCACTGAGAAGTCACTTATCTCTGATTACACGAGGGTTGGAGCTGCCCCCCCCCTAAAAAAAAAAAAAACAAAACAAACAAAAAACACCCCCCCCCAAAAAAAAAACCAAAAAAACAAAAAACAAAAAACAACAACCCCACAACAACCAAAAACACAAACCACCACCAAAAAAAGTAGGACCTGAGAGTCCTGTGTGCCCTACTCAGACACCTTCAGATTGCACCTGGCAGACTGACAACACTGGTATAACAAGCCACCAGGAATCAAGAACCATAAAGTGCTACTTTTGCACAGGAGATCAAAATAATTCAATGTAAATGTGTGGAAAACGTGCAGTGGTGGGAACTGCAGGACACAACTATGGAATACTAGTAAAAGTGCTAGCTATTAGAACAGTATCTGAAAAGCATCTGGTTAGCACTGTACAAATATAGATTCAGATCCTGAAATAGTGTGGAGTATCCATAGCAAACAATCAAGTTAACAACCTGGGTTTCAGCTAACCACAGTCCTAGCAGCCTCTTGACCCACTGTGGTGCTTCGCTCCCGCTGGCCAGGTGGCACAGCAGAGTAATGCTGGCAGGCAGCACGTCACCGCCTGGGTGGGACCATGCCCTGTGCAGCCTTCAGGTACTACCGTGATGGGTCCATTAAAAGAGCACAGGAGGGAAACTGGAAGAAGAGTGACCAGAGTCACGTCCCCAGCTGGTGGCTGAAGCCAGGAATCCTAACTGAGCATTTTGGCCCCTTTGCATGCCTTCTTCTTTCTCTCTTAGTGGAAACAGTCCCCACTGTGGTCTTCCAAGTCCTGTTGTATGCATCACTGACTTGGGAGAGGAAGAAAAAAAGAAAATGTAAGGGGGTGGGAGGAAAAGGGGAGCAAAGGAGGACAGGAGAAGGATCACCTTCACAGGTATATGACCTGATTCTCCTCTTTGTGTGCAAATAAAAGGAGCTGGAGTGATAAATGTCTCCCAAAGGATGTTGTGTAGTGAGGCCATTTATAGCTGACCCCCAAGTTCCACCAGAGACATGTGGCAATGGGTTTCGGAAGGTATTTAAGTGGTGATTTTGAAGTCAAAAGCTGAAATGATTTAAAAGACAGGTTGTTTGAAAAAGAGCCCCTATTACCCTGAAAGAATATTTTAGCAGAGGTCAGCAGAAGTGCTTGAGTTGGCATCCCTTGTAATTAATGCAAGGGAAAGACTGATGCTCTGTGAAGGATCCCTTGTCTCTGTAATTCATTTTTTTCCCTGCCTGTCTCTGTTAACTTTCCAGACACTGCCAGAGTCTCTGAGGATAGTGGAACAAACACCGGAGCAAGGAGCCCATTATCAGCTTGTTAGTTTGAAGACAGTTATGTTTTCTTATTTAGTATGCTATGTGTAATACTTGGCTACTGTAAGCCTGTGGGACTTTCAGATGTGCAAAATCATCCAGTTTAGGATGGATGTGTGCTGGATGTTTAGACAGAAAAAGGCTGAACAAGGGAGAGACAGAAATCTCTGCTACTAAGTGTTCCCATTATTGAATTTCCACCTGAGGACTATAAAATCTCCTTGTGCAGAAGTTGCTGTGAGCATATAATGAGCAGAATAATGGCCATAAGTCTCTTTGTGGAGAGTAGAAGACCCCTACCAGTGCAGAGAGATAGAGGGGAGTATATATTGAAAACCTATATGAGATGTAGAAGTCCAGCTGGGTTGACATCATTTACCAGCTGAAAGACAAGTAAAGCAAGAGACAAGCTGGGAAATTGATTTTTAAACATCTGTGGGCAAAACCTCAGGGCATCAGACATCAGGTCACTCTCACAGCTTGCTACCAGACATGGAAGAAGCTCTAGAGATGTAAGTCCTCATATTTTACAGCTAATCAGAAAAATACTAGCTTCCCAATGGGCAGATTTGGGCAGGGAATAACAGATTTATACAAGGCCTGAATGTGATTCACTGAGTTCCTTACTAACTATGCCCCTGTAGACATCAGAGAGTCTGCACTTACCCAAACTCAGGGTTAGTCTGTGCAAACTCTAGGTATGGTGATGGAGAGCCTCCTCCCCATCAGTTTCTCTTTCTCTGGATAATAAAAGCTCAGAACAAAATATCATCCAAGCTTATTTTCTGTCCCAGTGATGATCACACCTAGTGGTCAGGAGCGAATCTAAAAGTGAGAATTTCAGATCCTTTTTTAAGGTTGACATTAGTATGAGAGCAAGAATTGAATAGCTCTAGCATTCAATCTAACATGAAATTCTCTGTCCTTTTTTTTTTTTTTTTTTTTTATGTTCTAGCCTAATAAAATCCTGTAGTGGAACATCAAATGGCACATGAGCCTTGCTTATATACAGGGATTGAGTTAATGGATACTTAGGTGTAGTAATGGAGGTATTACCTCTGAATTCAGGAGAAATGGGATCAAGCCATCAGAACTCAGATCTTTTTGTCAATAACTTTGCTTACAGGGTATGATTATGTTATCTCTTGCCTCAGCTCAGACTAACTTCCTATTTAATAGGATTCTTGCAGAATTAGAAATCAGTATGAAGTCTTAGATAGTTAAAACATAATGGTGTCCAGGACTGTCTTCATTTTGCAATACTTCCCTCTGTTCAAATAATTTGAAAACTTGAGTTCTCAATATTTGTCTGGATGTATCAGAGATGATTATAAAATATTTGCTGTAGTTACACGTGAAACATGGAGCAGGGGAGCCTAGGGCATTTTCTGAAGATGTTTTGCAGACTTGGCTGTCCTTGGCCATTTCTGAGCCAGATGGTGCCCATATCATGCATGTGCAAGGAAGTGAAAGGAAAGAGCAAGATTATCCTGATGAACAGAGACAAGGGAAGCCTTTGTACTCAGGCTGCAGCAGGATTTCACATTGAAAGTGCTCACTTTTGCAGAGAGGGTGGGCAGAAGGAAGTAGGGACAGCTGGCCAAGTACAGTAGAGGGATCTTTTAAATATCTGGGAGTCTTTAGTCTCCTACAGAAACAGTTGTGGTTCGCCTTGTGTAAGGTCCTTCTTACATCTTCCACTCAGAGGATGCATTTCCTCATAATCCTTAGTGATCTGCTGCAATCCTTTGAGGCTGCCTTGCTTGCTTGTTTTATTCCCTCCTTCTCTCTTTCAATTAGTAAAAGCAATTAAACCATGAGAATTTAAAGATAACATTACTGGAAATGTGAGGTTTCTGGAAGCAATCATTTATTCTAATTTACATGTGTGGATATGTATAATATGTGCAAGTCCATAGATGGAGTATGAAGCTTAAGGCTACCCGTGTGTTATTAGCAATTCACAGAGTATATAGCAAACATTAGAATTACTTATCCCACCAGCCAGATATTAATTGGAATCTTCTTCAAGCATATTCCTTCAGGCCATCTGTTGATTCTGGCCAAGAGTGGCAATTAAAAATAAACAAACAAAGGAACCTACTATGTCAATTTTTGAAAAGCCTTCTTCAACATACAGGACCTTCATGTACTGTATTTATGAAGCACACCACAGTTTTGGGAGACACTGACTCTGCAGCTGTTCTGTGTCGTCAGGATGCATTTCATCCTTAATGGACTCCATCTCTTATGGCTTTTTTTAACTATTTAATTTTTCTTATAAGATTTAGCTAACCCAGGCCTGAAGTTAACTGTGCCACACTCAGCAGTACAGTAAGACCATACAAAATAAACCAGCTTACTTCAGTCTACACTGAACATGAGTAAATCTGCAGTTCATTACGTTACGTGCCATGCAACAATGAGTCACTGTAGTTTTAAGTAATCACCCATTTGTACGGGGAGTTTATTGTCATAAGAATGTCCTTGGAAGCTCATTTTCTCTTTCCATATTCAAATATGAGATATGATATTCATGTGGGCAATGAGGATGTCTAACACTGTTATCACTATGAAGAATTCTAAAAGAAACAATAAGTTGTCATTTTCAGAATTAACATTCTCCTACTTACATGGAGACTTACTGAAGCAAGAAAGAGGTGTATTGCAGTTTTATTGACTTCACAGTCTTTTTTTTTTTTTCTTTTCTCTCAGACACAGAACACTGAAATTTATGTATTATTGATATTTAAGGCCCAGTTGTGATGTCTGTATTCTGACACCTACTGAAAATCTGTATTACAGGCATAAAGGAACAAAATCAAGCAATGGAAAAAAATTTTGAAAGTTCAGCCTGAACTCCATAAGGTTTAACAGCAAGGTAATAAATCCATGGCTTTAGTGAGTTTCACGATTACCATGTAATGATTACAACACAGGAATTCAGGATATCTTTTTATGGGGTGGCCATGAGCAAATCCTGCCTCCCTTTGCATGTGTCCAGGAGCTGTACAGTGATATTAACACAGCATTTTGCCAAAACCGATGAGCAGACACAATGCTACACTACCACAGCTATCTAAGGCTTCTGGCCTGGGAGAGCCTGTGTCCAGCCTGGTGACATGACTGTAGGTGGAAACTTGAAGGCTGGAATCTGGAATTCAAGTGTTTAGACTAAAAAAAAAAAAAAAAAAAAAAAAAAGGATATTTTTCTTCTGAACAGGCCACTCTGATGATTAATAGGTTAGGCTGGGTATTTTCAGGTCTAGCTGCATAAAGTAAATAGGTATAAAGTTATACTGCACTTTGCACTTTTCTCAAATATTTTACAGTCTGGAGGGGAAGCTTTATCCAACTCACTTGAACTATACAGAATATATCATTCATTTGTGCAAATCAGATTCCTACCAAGGCAAAGCACATGAAAAAGGAATGGTGCTTGTGATATTCAGTTAGGAAAGCTTATTGACACTACTGTAAAGGCATTCTGAATCTGCAGACTTTAGCAGAAGAGTCATGGATACAGCAGGGATCCAGAACTAGTCCTGATGAATAAATTTAAAGAAGATTTAAAATTTTTATGAGGTTAGATTTCTTTTTCCCTAATTTATCTGATCTGATTTAGTAGTTTTGATTTTCCTGGACTATAGAGCCTAAAATATCTTTTATTTCTTAAACAATAGATAGTCCAGCCAGCATCTGAATGTCCATTAGAACCTCCTTTCTAATTAGATCTCATCAACTGGATCAGGAATATGATGGTGTTCAGAGGCTGAATTGAGACATATTCAAACACTGTAAGTAAGGTTCATAACCTTTATTCTGGAGTTGTCAGTTCAGGCTTTGGTTTCTGAATCATTTCATGGCATTGATCCAGGGCTTCAGTTATGCTGAAAAAGACATTGACCACTGCATAAGTGGGTGGAAAAACATCATTCAGCAGTTAGCTGGGTATGTCTGTTGAAAGTATGTCTGTAATTCTGTGAAGGAGATGGTGTTACTAAGAACAGATTGGTTTCTGAGACTGCCTTGAACCTAGCCAGCTGTAGTTAAACCCTCAAAGGCTGACAAAGTGCATTCCTAATTATATCAGTGGAGTGGACAGTTAGATTAAGTTACCTCCTTTGAGACTATTGGTGATGAGTTTCCGTCACTGGGATAGATTTTATATTTCATCCAAACCAAACGGGACCTCAGGCTGTGCAACAGTAGAAATGAACCAAACACTGAAATGATATGCATCTGTGGGACTGCACTAAAGCCCTCAGATAGCCACATCCCATTGATTCACTGGACACAGCAGTAGCAATAACATTTGATAGTCAATCTTTGAAGACTTCAAATAAATTTAAACGTAGTTTTAGATTCACCTTCGAAATTAAGTAGAGCAGTTTGCATCAGGTACCAGAAACAGACAGGAAAATAATAGTTAGTGGGAAGAGTTTTTCTGATATCTTTACAGAAAACGTATATTTGTGGCTTTGGCTATCTTCACAGGGTCTTACAACATTCACTGACATCAATATACTTAAGCAGCTGGTATAGCTGAAGATAATAACCTCAGTATTTATTTTTCTGTGCTTTTCTGTGAACTATATAAACGTAAAAATTTAATACCACTTTTCCATCATTTGTGACAACCTATAAAATGAGTAATCCCCTATAATGTGGTTACAGCAGACCAAATTTAGCATCTTCTGAAGATCACTTTAAAGCATTAAGTAGGTCTCAGGGATAAACAATTAATAACACATACTTATATATGGTAAGAGGAGTGACATATTCTTATAGAATGGAAGGAAACGTCTTAAACTTCAATATCAGTTTTACATTTTATTAAAATAATTTGCATGCTTTGCAAAACTGTTTCTGTGCATTTTATCTTTAGGAGATGTAAGAAAAGATCCTGTTTGCTTAAGCTAAGATTTCTGCCACCATTCATGTTTCTCACACTTAAACCATGCTACCTAAAGCCAGAGAGACAATGCAGTACTCTGTACATGCCACCTGGAAAATCCTGTTTGGAATTATGCGGTGTGATAGACAGATCAGATAAGTCATGTCTGTAGAGAGGACATGTTTGTTTTAACTGTTGAACTGTGGAGGTTATAGAGAGTTGAATCTTTGGATTACAAATGTAACTGACATCTCACAACGTTTAAGGTCAGGTCCAAAACTCCTTTTGGCAGCAGTAGGCTTTGGGCTTGTCTCTAAAGATCTAGATGTCCCAGCAACCAGTTCTATATCCTTGATATATGTTGCAGTGTTTCTTTTTGGTTGTTTATGCTAGTCACTTCCTTCACTTATTCAAAAACTCTGAAGTTCCTCACAGGGATGAATAAGTTATTGAATTTCTCTGTAATTACATTTCTATTGAACCCACTTTGTGCATTTATTGGACTTTGATAAAAACCAATAAGCTTAGCCAAAAGCTACTGAACTAAACAGGAAAGATAATTTGAGTGGGGCAATTCTGTAATGGTCACTCATGATGGAAAAATTGAGTAAGTTCAATGGGACATTTTTCCTATTAAATTCATCATAGACACTTTTTTGGATTGCTCTCAGAGAAATATACTTACGAATGGAAATATTATCACTAGTTAGCACTGGACCCCAAAATCCAAACAAAACAATGAAGCAACACAGACTTTCCTTCCTATTCTGATTGCATCACTGGAACCACTGCCTAGTAGAGGGATTTTGTTTGAAAAAACTTCCTTCTGTGTTTTTTACAGTGCTGTGTGTCTGCATTCCTGTTCATTTGTACGCTTGATTAGCTGAAATCAAATACAATGATGCAGATCTCCAAGCAGCTATAAAAACTCAAAGTGAGCAATACTAACACCAAAACAATATTCTACATTGTGATCTTCATGGGAATTGCTGTGCAGAAAGCAAAAGAGCTGATGCAAAATCACGTATGTGTTTTTCCTTCATATTATTTTGTCATTATGTAATTACTCAGAAATTTGCTTTTTAGCAGACCTCAAATAGCTGTGTGGACAGGTAACAAAGGATGTACTGTTTGTGTCTCTGCCTCATGCACAGCTATACTCTGGCCGGCAGCTGGAAAGAAGTGCCTAGATTTTAAGAAATTCTGTAAGTATCCAGCTGCGGGTTTTTTTCCCCTCAACTCATTATATTGTCTATGCTTTTGATATTACTTTTGACTTTTATGAGTTGCTCTTTTTGTGATTTTTCAATAAGTCTTATAGATCTTGAGAACAGGGAAGGTATTTTGGTATTTGCAGTTGATGTTGTGCCTGCTAAGGATGAATCATTGAATTGATTTGGATCATAGACATTAATTTAAATGAATATAAATATAGTTTTAGGTGCCTAAGATAAGAAGATTGGTGGAGATTTATGTCATTCTATCTCAATTTTCAGTCTGTGTAGCTTATGTAAAGATAAAATGAAATAATACACCAACCAATGAGAAACATTATCAAGGAATCTTCCAATCATCAAAAGAATTTAAAGGAACTTGAGAAAAACCTCAAAATTTAAGAATAATGTGGCCATTAGTTAAGAAAATAGAAAGTATATAAGTAAAAAAGAAAACATTTAAAATCTGTTTTTATGACAACCATGATTTCATATGAATGCCTCTGTTACACAGATGAGGGGTTTTTTTTTCTGCATTTGTATAGTCATCAGACAAAACCTGGCTAGTCAGGCTTTGAAAATGAGACATGTTTGACAGCACTGGAAGAGATCTTGCTGAGTAGATACACTCTTCCATTACTAAGTAGTGAAGTGAAGGGTAGACCAAAACCATGATGAAAGTAGATGAAAGATCATTCAAAATTCTTCAGTTGAAGCTTATTTTAAACGAATCTTGACTTCAACATTTACTTTTGATGTAATGCTTTAAGTTACTGATTTAATCATGCGCTTGTTGAAATCAAAACTGTTGAAAAGTTCTGTAAATTGCATTATGTGGAAATGAAAGTTTGTGACTAGAATATTAAATACTGATTGTTGAAATCAAAATAGTTACTCAGAAGTCTAAACAACTACTGAAACACACTGACGTCACTAGGCATTTCAACAAAGAAAGCATAAGAAAATATATGTTCATATCAGATATGATGGGACAACTTTTTTGAAAGGTCGAGTCTGTATATTTTTTTGATGCAAACCTTGAAAAGCCTAGGGTCAAATTATTTATTGCACTGTATTTGAATTCTGACTATTATCCTATACAATATGTAAATAGGAAAGTCCTGCTTCCCTGCTAATTATGATAAGAGAGTGGTTTCTTGGTTAGCTGTGACCTCATGCTGCAATCCAGTGTTTGCCTAATGAAATTAGTTTATTTTGCATGAAGAAATGAACTAGATAATATCTTGAGTGGAAATTCTTGACTTACACACTTCTACTGTCTGTATCATAGAAAGTTTTATGATTCACTCTATTTCCAAGCACTTGAACACCTTTTGATGGATGGACTGGTTTTTTTTAACCCTAATGACAAGATAATTAATGAGAACAACTAAAATCTAGGCCTGATTCACACATTATTGTTCATATTCTGTTTCATATACAAATATTATATATTAAATTGGTGAATTGCACTTTTGCCACAGATGACACCTGGGTGAATTAATTGTGTTGTCCAATTGCTCATGAAGGACAGACTCAGGCAACTTCTAAGCTTGACTATGGGATGTGCCAGGGGGTGCTCAGGGGTCTTCCTGACCCATATCCCAGCTCAGAACATTGCCTCACAGTGTTACGGTGAGGCCAGAAAACTTTCCCTGCCAGTTTTCAGAACTGTAGCTCTGTCTATGGCTGACATATGGACAGAAAGTGTAGGAAAAATAAACAAAACAGCTGCCCACAGATCCATGTGCCTCCTGGAGCTGTGACAACTGCACTTATGTGAACATTTTCTGGATGAAGTTTTAGAGGAATAGGCAGTTCACAAATACAAAATGGCTTATTCTCAGTTTGTTCCTTGTTAGATGAAAAGTTATTGTCAAATTCCCACCAAGGCCATAGGTGCTGCCTGATAGTTAGCTATCTCCAAACTTCTTTCACTCCCTCCTAGTCTATTAGGACTCAGAAACACAAGCAGGTTGTCATGACTTAACAAGCTGCCACTTAGGCTGTGAGCTTTTGTGACTGTCCAGGGACCTGCTCTTAGCACGAGGCAAATAAAATGTAACTTAACTAGGTTCTTACCTCTTTCATGGCAGAATAACTCTAAACTGTGCCACATTTGCCATGGACTAAACCTTCAAATGATAGTTGATATATCTCAGCTGCCATGCAGGAACTTTTACAGCAGTAGTAATAATAACATTATTAGTCTTCTTTTTTGAAATTATACACATCTGAAACTCTTTTCCCTGGACCAGAAGAATTCCATAACCACCTAAGATGAAATTTTCTTGGGTGATATATAAATATGAAAAAGGGGGCACTAGGGCTTCCTCCTGTCCCCACTACCACCTTCTGAGATAGGAAAAAACATTTTTTAATCCATGTATCTCAAAAGTTCTGAGCCATGGTAGTCAACTGTGAACTTCTTAAATAACAACACAGCAGCAGGCATCCTCCCTAAAATGATTATTGAGCAAAGTATGATTTATATTGGCCATTTCACTGGCATTATCATTCATCAGTGCAGGATCCACAGCACAAATAACTTTGAGAAAGAAAGCTCTTTGAGAACATGTGCTAAATTAATCTAAAATTTCTCTCCAAGGCCAGAAGAAGATTAATGCAGTCATGAAAGCAAAGGCCTGGCGCCTCTGTCAGCTCCTTTTCCAGTTGCTCAAACGCTAAAATGATCACAGAAATTTCCTAAGTCTCACTGCACAACCCACATGCATGCACAGCTCCGGCACAAGCGATGGCTGCAGCCTGCGCAGGAGAAATACCCCTAAGCTGCCTGGCAGCCAGCCGGCTTGCCCTAATTCAGGCTCTGAGGTTCAGACTTGAGGCCAGACTGCTCTGTCTTGAGAGTCAGCAGTGCCAGCAGCTCAGAAACAGAGGCACGTGTCCCACTTCAGCTGCTCACTGTGCCCTCCCTGCAGGAAAGTGGCTCCAGCTAGAACAGCTTCCAGTCTTGCAGCGCTCGGTTTCAAAAACATCCATGTAAAAGTTGGCATCTGCGCAAATGACAGGTCTGAGGAAGTTCTGGAGATAGTTGTAACTGTGCTGGAAAGGAAGAAGTGGAAAACCAGGAGCTTGTTTAAAAAAAAAACAAAGCAGCAACTATGGTTTTATTTTCTTCCCACTGCCTTCTGGCAGGTGACCTCAGTGGATGCATGAGTGCTGAGCACTACATGGCAGCAGTCTCGCTTCAGTTCAGTTTTAAACTGGCTTATGAACAGGCAGAGAGCTGTTTCCCGTTGTCCCTGCTCAGCCATCCTACCTTCCCTCATCTTCATCCCCAAAAAACCTCAAAGCATTGGAATAACCTTTGATGCAGGCACCAATGCTCTCAAACACAATGGCACACTCACCACACATATTTGGGGAGCTCATTAGAGGACAGAGTCAGTGTTTTCCTTCCTTTAGCAGCTCCAAACTCCTGATGGTCTTTGTTCAAACACTGTTGATTTAAGTTTAAGTTAAAAACCAAGCAGCAGTTTTCCCAGCTCTTGCTTTAACTCCATGCCTGTGAAAAGCTGATAAGGGGCAATTTCTGTACATTGCCCTCCTCACTCAGTGTACGTATGGACTGTTTTGTAGAAAAGGCAAAGCAAGAAAGGGGAAAATAAGAGAGAGATTAAAATGCAAACCTAAGAACTTATTAACATGGTAAATCTAACATAATGCCATCTGGCTTATGTCTGGTCCTTATTTGGAGCTTGATCCTGCTGGATACTTAGTGCTCAGGATGTTCCCTATGGCACTCTACAGAGCATGCTTAATGTTAAGTGCTTTATGGGATCATGGCCAACATGCTGAGCACCCCAAAGGAATCAGGCCTTGCTTTTTTCTGGTTTATAGAAAAAACTCTTTCGAGCTCTGAGCCCTGGCACTTCTGACCAGGATTTTTCCTTCCCCATTCCACTCCAAACCTCATATCTTTAGTTTTTTTATTCTGAATAGTCAGTGCCAAGCATGGTTAGGACATTGGTTGCCCACAGTGGAAACTCCAGGATAGACTACCAGCCTCTGAAGAAACTCCAGGGGACAGTATTTCAGCCTGAACTGAGGTCCTACCTGGAGTTATTCAAACTTCCTTTTGCTCAAGCTGCGAAAAAGAAAAACTTCAGCCATTAAGCAGAAGAGAGAGTGTGTAATAAATTCTCGGGCACTGTCAGCATATATTCCAAAGGGGCAATGGGCTGTTAAATCAAATAAAAAGAATCTCTAAAAAGCCAGGACTCATGGTGTGCCTGACAACATACACTGCATGAAATACTTCAAGTCAATAACTCCAAACACAGCTGTCACCATGATGTGAGCCTTCCGTGCACTCAACTTCCACCTCTTTCCAATAACAGTGAATCTTTGTGAGGAGCTGCTGTAAATGACAATTCCTAAGCAAAATTTTCACATTTTATAGCCAGATCTGTAACTAGTCTGAAGATTATAATGAGAAAGAGATGACAAAGCAAGCTGAGACACTTTTTGCTGTCATGGCAATTCTGCTCAAGGTTTTAGTTTCAGGGTCAGGTTGCATAATTCCCTTACCAGCTGATCATTACTCAATGCTTTAAAAATCCTTGAGGTGTCCACATTTGCTGTGGTATTGTCTCTCTCCTGCTCCATACACATTTGTGCATCCGTACGTGTATGCATGTGTGTGGGGTGTGTTAGTCACCTGCAGTGCATCAGCTGTGGTACCAAAGTGCAGACACCCAGCATTTAAGCCATGTAGACAATGACACTCGCTGGGAACACCACCCCTCACCTGCCCCCTGCTCACTCCCCACAACAAAATTTTATTAACATCACAAACCTCTAGCCATCTTCAAATAGCTGCTATAGTCTCTAAACAGCCTGCCAGAAAGAAAAGAAGGAGAGAGAAGAAAAAAGGAAATATTTACCTCTTTTCCTCAGTTATAAAATTGACCTAGGACCTGAAAAAGACAAAGTATAATCTTGGATCACTGATTAGATTAAGGCCTTGTATGTCTGCATTTATGTCCATACCCTCTGAGGCTAGAAATAATTCTTCACTGGACCAGAGCACTATGCCTTGTACGACCCAAGACGGCAGCTTTAAAATTGCCATGTAATTGAATATGGGAAAGACTCTGACTTTTCATTGTTATTGTTATGCTTTTCTTATAGCTCTAACTTTTTGAGTTTATGTAGTGAGAAAGAAGCAATTCCATCTCTGAAATGTAGCTGTCTTAGGGGTATAAAATGACATTTTCTGCCTGTACTGCAATCAGGACATGTCCAGGGAGCACGGCGCTCCACATGAGCAGAGGTGGGCTGCAGGCTTTTGATGGTAAACAGCATATTTCAGTGTAGCTGGTACAAAGCACAGCACTCAAGAGGCTTTTGTTTCCGACTCACACTTCAGTGCGTAATAATAATAGTAATAATAATAATAATAATAATAATAATAATAATAATAATAATAATAATAATAATAACAAAACAACATCATTTTCACAGGGCACAGAAACAAATGCAATGAGCAGAGGTGTTGTAGGCAACGGACTGAAATTTCATGAATACTGTAAACGGGCCTCAATATACACTGGAATTAGGCCAGAATGCTAGACACAGCCCTGCTGAGACATGGTCCCATGGGATTTCCTGGGACGTCTCTTGTGCCCAACACAGATGTTGGTGGAGCAGGGGTTAAGGGGCATCTTCATCAGATAGCGCTTGTATGTGTCCTGTGTGGGTGACATTGTTGGATCTCACTGCCTCCCCGTTAAAACACATCCTGTTTCCCATTTGCCATAACCCATCACTAAGCTAACAGTGTATGCCCTATAAGACCTACGTTGCCCTCTCAGCTCATACAAATCTGCAGAAAAAAAAGAACTGGGGCCATGTGAAACATTTATCCATCAGAGCATCCAAAGAACGCTGCCTGCAGTTGGCAAAGGAGGCTGTTACTGCAGTTTTGACAGTGTTATCAGGAAAGCCTTTTTGAAACACCATCTCTTATCAAATATCTTGAATTTTTCCTCTCTCTGATCCAGGACTTTCTACTGCTTGTAATCAGCATTTTTCTTCTGTCTTGCCAACACCAGAAAAGCCCTGCTGGTGAAACCACTGGTGCTGGGGTCAGTACCAGTTGTTACATGAACAACAGGGAGCTGTGGCGCTTTGATGCAAGAGAGTTGTTGCAAGAGGAAATAACTGTCAGATAATCATCTTGAAGAACTACCTGAAACCTGTGACATTGTCACACAGATGGTGTCCTTGGGCCTCCCAGGGGGATTTGTGCAAATGTGAGAGGGACAGAGAAAGAAAAGCTGGAGACAGCAGGTGACAACTGGCCCTGAAGAAGAGCTCTCCTGTATATTGCCCCTCATGAAAACCATGGCTCTGGGCATAGCTTGTTTGGACAGTGCTGTTGAAGTCAGAGATTTCTAAACCTTGATTGAAGCCTTGATCTTGAAAGTGATCGAGAACCTCATTCAGGCTCATGAAGGCATTTTCATTTGACAAAGTGTATGCCCATTTCCCAAGCAGACAAAGGTGCCTTTGGGTCCTGAGCCTCTGCTCCTTGTACCACCTGCAACTGTTCAGACCTGCACAAGGGCAAAACACCACTTTCAGCAGTGTTAGTGATGATTTTGGTTCCTCAGGTGGCATGAACATGTTTTTGGTCTCACTGGGTATGACAAGTGCTGAACATGGTGGGCTCTAAGTCTCTGGATTAAAACTAGGCAAGGAAGATCTGTGGCTTCAGCTATTGTCACTCACTTAATGTCATTTTTGGCAGTGATAAACAATAGTATCACATTTACTTTTGAGGGAGGCTGCTGGGTTTTTTTTCTTTTTTATCTTACACTAATATTTTCAAATTTCTCATATTTTATTTTTTATGTTGAAATGTTTGTGGTGGTTCACAGTGGAGTGGTTAACATTGATTCCTTCTTTTAAACTTGCAAATAAAAAATTATTTTGTTCTATCCTCTTTTTTGCTACACTGTACAGGACAGGCATCTCAAATTCTGCCTGACTGTCAAGCCCTGTTCTGCTTTCATGTCAAATAACTAACAAAATTTTAGACTAACAATATTTATGATATTATACATGGTAATTAGATACGTCTTTGGCTTGTGTATGTTTCTGTTTAAAGGAATGAACTTTGGAGATTAGACATTTGTAATTGATTGAGAGTATTCAGAGCCATAATTATGTATAGAAAGTAAAAACTTCTTTGTTTCTTTGCCTATTTGTATCCAACAGAATTTTCAGATGCAATGCCTATTTAGTTAAGGATTTTTTTTAAAGTCCTTTTACTGGAACACATTTCATGATTTACAGTCCCCCTCAAGTAATACTGCTGATTATATTAACATTACCTAATGGGTGAAACTAGTAAGATATTTTGTTCAAATTAAGCACTCAACTTTAAGAAGTGAATGGGTTGACAAACCATTAGAAACTCAATAGAAACTCATCCCAGTTCTTAAAATAAAGGTTACTGGCCAAATATGAATTTGGCAGAGTTACTGTTAAAGTCACATTAGCGAAGAACATCTGTTAATATAAAAATATCTCTGATACATTACAGTGGTTTAGCTGTAGTTAGTTTAGCAGTGCTTGGTTAACATCTAAGGCAGGAGGGGGAATAAATGTCCTACATTTGGCAATCAGTAAGCCTAGGGCTTTTACCCTTTGCTTGGCTTTGTTTGGGTTTAGACAAAGTTCCTCTGTTTTTGCTCAAACTGCAGTAATCCTTCAGCCCTTGATGTCATGCATTCTGGGTTTTCTATACTCTTTATAATAATCTTTGAACCCTCAGCCCACATCATATGTTATGAATATTCTTGTTTTGGAGAAAAGAGGCAGGCAATCATTTAAGACTGCAGGAACCCTACCCCTAACGTTTCCCTGTGCGTCAAAGACATGGAGCAACATCAGAGAGAAGAAGTAGTGGAAAGACCAGTTTGGAAAGACCAGTTTGGGATGAGAAAAGGCAAAATGAGGAAGGATCAGTGAAAAAGATTGCTTTTAAGGGTCAGACCTCCACTGCTTTTGAGGGGTGATTCAAACTGTACCTAGAAAAGCCTCTTCAGGGCCACACCTGGTTCAGGGTGTGAACATGGTCAGGCTGTTGCTGCAGAGGAGCAAAAGCCAGAAATTGGGCCTGGCAAATGTAGGAAATAATAGCATTCCAGACTGTCAGCTCAGATCCTTCTTTCCAAGTGAAAATACATTGAAATTCAGAGATACTAGCAAGTAATTATTTTCTTCATCTTCTTGCCAGGTGACTGACAGAGTTTGTTATTCATGTCCTCCTCACTCAGTAACTGTCATCTTTTTATTCTTGGCATTCTTGGTTTAGCTTTGAAAAAAATGGTGGCTCTAGGGGACAGCAAGTGCCTTCCCTAGGGAGTTGTGCTGCAAATCCTTGGGATTAGGATAACAGCTTCTCTATGATATAGTTTAATGCCAAAAGTAAGACAGGCTTTTGTTGGAGGGACCTAATAGGAGAATATTTTCGAAAGTCACCATATGACTGAAAATTAAGGTGAGAAATGGTGTTTCTCCAAAAATGAAAGAGCCACCTGAGAAAAACCTGTGTTTATAAATTCAGCACAAAAAAACTGTCTACCCCATCTCAGGGCTCCACATACTGTTTACATACGGCCCTGGTTTGTGGCTACCGCGATGGGCACTGGAAAACAACTCTGTCCCTACCTCCCATTTACTATTAGAGGAGGATTTTTCCACCAGGCAAGTTCATTTATGAAGGTGACCTTCGCAGCCGACACCGAGCGTTACTGCAGATAAAGAATGCTGCCTCAGCGTATTTGTGAAACTGAGCTCAGGGGCTGGCCGTGGGCCTCCTGCAAGGCACAGGGGCATTGCAAAACAAAACCCTTCCTACAGGCACTGTGAGTGTTTCTCTGTTCCACAGTTTTTGTACGTCGCACTGCACATTTTGCAATCCTTCTTTTGTCATGCTCTGTAAACCCTCTTCTCTTGCCTGACTGGTTTTATGTCTTAATGGTCTTGAGGTTAAGTAGTTTCTTTTGAAAAATCCCTATTCTGTAAATTAGTGGTCTCCTAGGCAGAGCTGAGACCACAATTAAATCTTAATCAATCATGAATGTAGGTAGGAAATTTCACATATCCCCTGCCAAAGCCCAGATAGAAGAAGCAGATCTTCAGAGATCTCCTAAGAGAAGGCTTAATCTTTCATGGCATCTGAGGAGCTGATGTGAAGTCTGGACTGCTTGGTCATGAATGACTATCTTCTTCCTATCTACATAGCTGCTTTCAAATAGATCACTTATTAAATTTTAGGATATTGACATTTTTCTACCATGAAAAACAAGCCAGATTTGGAGCATGTGTGCTTAATGTATCCCAGTGTTAATGTAAAATCCAGCTAGGAGAAGAGGCTCTGATTTTTGCTAACAGCTGGAATAGATCAGTATGTAGAGTCCCTGGAAATAGCAGTCATGTTTCACAAGAAACCACCACATGATTATGATCATGCCAGTTTAATTTCTGTGGAATAATTAATCCAAGGATAATTCTTCCAGTTCCTTCCTTGTAGTTTTATTTTCATGCTTGCCATATGACATCAGTTAGACAAGTCCTTAAAATTATTCACCAACAGCAGTGACATGTTAAAACAGGACACTGTATTTAGAAGTGGGACCAAGAAAAGGAACATTCCTTCTCAGGGGAAAGAAAGAAAAAAAAAAAAAAAAAGTTTAGGTTGATCAGAATAATCTACGGAACATTTCTTCGAGCCAAGAAAAGAAACAGGCAAAAATTAGAAAAAAATGTAACATTTCATTGAGACATCTTCTAAATGAACTGTTTTGTTTCTAATTTATGTGGATTTAACTTTCAATAGAAAAGTAAAACAAGTCTCTGAGATCAAACTGTTTATTGTTCTTATGAATTTCTACAGGAAAAGAAAATGTCTTTGTTTCACATTAATTTTAAATGAAGATTTTGTTCAATTACTTGTTTGGCTAAAGCCCTGAAAAGTCAGTTATTTGCATAGCTCATTGTGTATGACTGCTTCTTACACCCAGATGCAGCAGAAAGCTTAACCATTTGTCTCATTGTAAGGATTATCTATGTATTTCTGCAGTCATAAAATGAAGTCAACAGCAGGCCTATTTTATGTCTCAGCATTTAACTTTAGAAAAAGAAGAGCCTGAAGCCACGTGTCGGTATTTATCAGTTGTATGACATGCAGTATATTTGCTAGAATATTTAATCATTACATCCCATATATGGAATTCGTTCAGAACTACTTTCATACAAGCCATGAAACAGAATACTCAAATATGACTAAAGACACCAGTGTGGGCAGGTCTGTGTCATGCAAATCCCCGCTGGCTTCAGTGGGACACCTGTGTATGAGAGTTTGCCACTGTTTATTTTTCATGGAACAGCTGTGATTAGAGCTCACCATTGTGCCGGTTAAGAAAAAGTGAGGGGGAAAAGCAATGTTTAAACATATTTACATAGTTTTATGGCAAGACTTTTAACCTAAAGGTTCATTTAAAATGTAGTTGAAGAACATACTGTATTTCGGAAGTAAAATATGTTAAGCACAAGGACGCTGCAGGGAGAGGGTCACAGTTCCCTTAATTTTAAGTGTACCTAGTGTCCAGTGAGCACTAATCCACTTTCAGCATTTAATAGCTCTTTGGTAAGTCCCTCACTGTCCTCTCCCTTTAAGAACAGCAAGAGAGCCATTGCATCCACAGGTGAGCTGCATTGCTCTTTAGAGGTGACTTTCTTGCCACTGGCTGTAATCAGGAGCCCATGGCAAGCAGGGTCCAAATTCCTGAGCCACGCTCTTCTCTGCAGTTTATCCTTTAAAGCTTGACCTACTAGTCTGTAAAGAGACCTACAGACAGTAGTAAATGACTGGAAGCTTTACAAATTTTCAAGGATTTATGTAATCCTAGAAGTCCACCAGAAGAAATCGAAAGGTAATGTTAAGTCCAGTTTAAAACATAAAGCAAACTTAACTTCAAGCTGAACTGTGAAACCCAACCACTTCTGGTTTTGCTCTTTTCTGTCCCCTTAGGAAATCTGTGCCTGATTCAGGAAGTCCTTTCCCTTCTCTTTTCTTTGTTTCAGTTTTATTTTTTTTCTTTCTCTGATTAAATAACAGGCTTTCTTTTCCCTTTAGCCTGCTGGAGGGCTTTAGCCATGTCTTTGGAGGAAATAAAGGCTATCAAAAAGCTTATAACCAGAAAGTCAGCTTTTCCTCCTGTATTTCGGGCTGGAGGAATGATGACAGGAATGTTGTAAATTTGACAGACCAGTTTAAGCATTTCAGTGGATAAACAAAGTTTTGGTGGAGGGAGTAAAGTTTGACCATCTCACATGCTTTCCATGCTTAAGAGTTATTTCTTAGGGTTCCTTTGAGAGCATTAACAGCCGGTGGTAGGGAACTTTTTGCACAGTGTTTCCTCATCCCCAGCTGCAGCACAAAATCATCCTTGAATTTAAAGACTTTATTGATCTTGTGGCCAAAACCCAGTTCTGGGCCACTGTTCATATGAAACCTGGTGCATGCTTTTTTCAGCATTCATCTAGGCCTCCCACTGGTCGTCCCACTGTAGGAAAATCAAGAAAGGCTTCCCCATAAATATTTGATTTTGTAACAGCTGTACGCTGCCTCACTTCTCCTTCCTCTCTGGCATTGTGCACTATGCTTCTGCTCCAGGTGGAGCAGCCATCTCTGTGCAGACCAATTGTTAATTTGCATCTGCTCATCTATTTATTTTTTGCGTTATGCTAAGGGTAGCGTCTCATATCCCTTTAACAGAAAATACATAAATTGTCTCTGTCTTTTTCTGAGCCACCCCACAGGGACTGTCCTGAATTACAGCGCAGCTTAGTGTTGATTACTTTTTTATTTCTTCTCTTAGGAAATGGATAAAAGGTTTAAGTTCTGACACAAACAGGAAAACACACTAAGAGGATTTATCCTGAAGGCATCTACTCGTTAAATAGTGATGGAACAGTGACAGTCCATTTCCCACAAGGGCCAGAAGCTCCACCACTCTTTGTTCCCCCAGCCCTTGTATGACTAAAGACAAAATATCCTATCACAGGCTGTCAGATAGCTCCCAGAATATGCAACTTTGTGATCATAGGCTGAGGAGGGACTCACTGCCACTAGGAGCATGAAGAAGTTGGGTTTCAGAAGGACTCTTCTCTGCTCCTTTAAGGATAACACCAAGGCTTTATTCTGCTCTGAGGTAAGACTTGCAGAATTTACTAAATCAGTAACTTCTCAGGCTTCCAGACCCTGTTCCCTCCCTCTTGTTTTCTTAAACGAGGAGTGACAGGAGGGGGAGCAAGCTGTCAGAGTTATCACTAGTGGAATTTTCCAGCTTTACCAGGCAGGAAAGGGGGGGACAAAAAAAAATCCACTGTAGAAAAACAACTGTACACAGTGCAAGTGAAAGCAACTGCAGGATGGGTATATGCAAGTTTTGCAGTGGCTTGAGCTGTATGAAAATACACCTCAAGAATCTATTAATGTGAACCAATTTAAGGTTTTATTAACAAGGTGTGCTTTTGGGAAATTATACTCTGTTATAACACAATTTTTTCTCATTGTTTATTCTGTTTCAAAAAGTGTTTCACTGGAATAATGTTCCAGAGGGAGCAGAACCTTTACTTCATATTGGAATAATCACAGTTTTTCCTATTTTTCGCTTTCATTTGATTTGAGGTCAAAATTTAGCTATTTTCAACTTTGCCTTCTGATGTCATATAGATGTTTATGGTAATTATGTGCATTTCAGCTCAGTGTCATGACCAGGTTCTTAACTTGTACAAGTAGAGATCTATAGCTTACCCAGCTCTAAGGAAAGAAGAAACTTATGATTTATATCATTCCACAGCAGGAAAGTCAGGTCTGACAATTTAAGTGATGCATCTGTACAGATTACATGGCTAAATGAGCTCAAGTGTTTCTACATTCACAAATACATTATCCTCATCCACATTTTTCAAATTGTGCTCCAATCTGTCTCAGTTCTGTACACTTGGCAGGCAGGGATTTGCAAGTAGCACAGACACTTTCCAATGGCTGTTTTCAGTTTGAAGGTGCTTATGTCTGGTAACCAGGTAAAAATCCAGGGCATGAGGGGACTGGTGGTGAAGAGCAGCTAGAACTGTAATGAAAACTAGTGATAAAAATTGGAGAAATTCAAGGGAGCTGGAAACTAAGACTTGCCCACATTGTTTTAAGGAAACTGGAAGCTTGATTATGTAGTCTAAATAAATGCAAACAATAGACCATCAATCCAGCACTCATGAATAGGATATCTCATCCCTCACAGAGGGATTCCAGGGGATTTTTCTCCTGCTGGCTGGCTGGTGTGACTTTCAGAGTTCTGCACCTCCAGAGCAAACATCAGGAGCATTTGAGGAGTTTCCTTTAGCAGTTCTTGCTCCATGTCAGTTTGCACACACTGGAATGGCCAGCGCAACCTTTCCTGTTCCAAAGTCCCCCTGCAGCAAAATATCATGAGCCGGGGTCATGACCATCAGCAGAAATAATACTCCTTGCCTTGGGGGAAACTTTTCAAGGATTTCTTCCTATTATTCCCTCTGTAGGGGCAGCACAAAGCCTATGCTGGGGATCAAAGGGAAGTCTGAAATGGCATCAGATGCTGCAGAGCAGCACAATATGATGATCATGGTCCAGTATGAGGAGTACATAATAGATTTTAATTGACTTTGATCAAGATGAAAGAGCAAGTACTTCTTTTTTCCCTTGTCAAACATGAAGTCTCACTGAAAGGAAATCCAGGCAGCTAATATCCCTGGAGGTTTGAGTTTCACTACCCAAATTCTTAATTGAAAAAAGAATCAGACCAGCAGGATTATTGTAAAATTTCTACTGAACAGTTACAGTCCTAGCACTAATAGAGTTTCTTCAACAAATACAGTGTGATTATAAATCCCAGCAGTGTTGTCAGGATGGGAGATAGAGTTTACTGGTATAAATGCTTGTCCAAACTGCTTTTGGTGATTTTGTGACTCCTTTTTCATATGAAGAATTCTGAAGGATCTCCCATCTCGAGGTTTGCTCCTATTTGTTCTCAGGGAAGGTGATCCTGTCTGTGCCATGAAAAGGCAGCTCATGTGAGTGTTAGGACTTTTTCAGGCAGGGCTTTGCAGTGTAATTGCAAAGTGATTCCTGATTCAGAAAGTTTCTGTGGGACACAGAAATGTAGATGTTTCTAGATAGCTAGAAATTCTCCAATTGATGCTTTTTTAAGATAATGACCAATTCTGATTAAAAGAAACCTAGCAACTCTTAGCAACATTGTATTTTCTTCTAATTACTTCTTATTAGAGAGTCTCTTCAAACGTATTATTTTGGAAAACTTTAGGTAGTGAGTTGTGCATAAGTGATCATAATGATATAGCAGCCTCTTAATTTGACAGATCTTTCTTCTACCCAAATAATTTCAACTACTTTGAATAAAATCTGTTCCTTTTTTATCTTGAATTATGCTTCCATTAAACAACCGATTAATGTTGATCCCCTGGTTCATGCTGTAAAAAACATTCCATTTGATGTGTTATCTAGACTTTTTCACAAAGGCTTTTAGGAGATTACTAAAATATTCCCTCCCTTTGTTCCCATCTTTGTTGTATATTCCTACATCTATTTATACGTGAGTATGAATCCATATATATGTATAGTAATCTTCCCCTTAGGATATTGTGTATGTGTGCCATAAAGGAAAAGGAGATTAACGGTACAATACAATACAAACAGGCTGACTTTATGGCAGTCTTGCAGAAACTTCTGCCAAGCAAAAGAATAAATAACAGATGTGATAATCAAAACCAAATTTAAAAGATAAGGCTTGAATTTAGGTGGTCAAAATCCCAGAAAACTGGGCGAGCTTAATGCTCACTGAAAAGAACTCCAGGACAAAGAGTGTAATGGTATACAACTAAGTTGAAGGCAAATTTTCAAAATTGTGCTTCTGTGACTTATAAGCCTAAATCAAAATCGACTTTGTGTGCAGGAGCATTTACTGTCCCTGTAGGTCCATAGGGTTTGTGCTCCTGAATCCTTCAGTCTTTTCTGAAAATGGGAGTTAGGTGACTGCCTGCCTTAGTCCCTTTTGGAAACATTATCTGTAGTCACCTAGAAGTCAAAAAAAATACCGGTCCAAGCAGTGGCTGAGTACCAAACAGAGATACCAACTCAAAGCAAAGAATTAGAGGTACAAGCATGATTATTCCCCTGTTTTACTGCAAAGCCATGTATCGTCTCTGGTTTGGATTAAACTCATGAAGATGTGTTAGCCTGTTCAAGATCCTGTGGAAGCATTTTGAATCAATTGTAACTGACGTAAATATAGCCCTTGACTTGAAATCTTCCAGAGCGAGAGAGCTGCAACAGTTCAGCCAAGATGCATTATATCAAAAGCATGGATAAGTAATTTGGTGTCCTCGTGGGAAGGATAGCATTACAGCTTCACAACATTCATAAAGTGCCTGCACAGTGAAAGATCTAACACGATCATTAAAAGATGGATGAATGCCCGGTGAATCTTCACCACGTATCATGGATCATGGCTCTTATCTAGGCAGGAGCAGGAAGAGGAGCATGTACTCACGATGACAGAGGGCACAACAACAGCTTAGTCGTACTCATTTGACGTGAGCATGTGAGCTTTCAAACATGATTTACTATGTTTGCATAGCAATATAAATTACTTTTTAGAGGCTAACGAGCCAGAGTTGACAAAGCTTAGTTAGAAACTTCAGCCAGGCTCTGTAGGACTTACAGATTAGCAGTTCTGTTATTCATGGTGGACCATAGCTTTAAATCACGAACTCTCTCTTGTATTTTTAACTCTGTTCTGTGGCAAAACATCTGTGTGATTTTAGAGATGTCACTTTACCTGCCTCCATAATTCTTATTTGACATTTCTGTGGTCCTGTTATGATGAATTAGGTCTTGTCCATATAGTTAATTAAATGCTACAGGGAGTGATTGGGGTGTTTTTGTAGTTACTGAATTCTTGGTTCTGCTGTTATTATCCAATGCATGATGATTTGATATCGGGGTTCAGCTTCCCAGCCATGACTGAGAACAACTCAACACAGCTTAAAAAGATGATTCTCCAGAGTCCTCTTTCCATTCTCCCTATGTGACCTGGTGCAAACCCAGAAGAGCTCAGAATAAACCAGAACAAAATAATAAATGTCAAAATAACCAAGAGTAAACCCTTACTGTAAAACACTATGTCCACAAAAGGTGCTGCAGAACTTTCTAGCATGGTTCTGGGTCATCTAACATTTCTACTTCCCAGGAGATCATGACTGGGCATTTCACACCTACATTAAGATGCTTGATTGTCCCTCTATGTCTTGAGTCTTGGAGACTTCCTTCCAACAAGAGCTCATTTTCCTCAAAGATTTCCAAGAGCTACATCTTGCTCTCCCAGCATCAGTATTAAGACGTTTAAACTTCCAAACCTTATGCACGAAAGTAATGTGGCTGGCTTCAGCAGGGCTGTTCATAGCATTCAGAATTACTCACATCACTGAGGGACTGCAAACAAAGGCACCATGTTAAATATTAATGGTCTCTGTATCTCTAAGAGCTTCTGAAGCTGCAGTATATTTGAAAAGCTAGCTTTGAAATACCTGGCATGCTGCAGCTTCCCTCAGAGTGCTCATGGATGAAATATTTGAGAAAAACCTCAAAAATAATATAATCAGGAGAAAAAAAGGTTGTTGAAGGAAACTGGAAAGCTGCCGTGCATTATGTACTAACCCGTTTAAGAGGTGATTTTTCTTATACTGTTATTTGCCTTTTTTATGGGCATTGTAAAGAAATGTAACTTAGTCAAACATTTCCAGTTCTCACTGGACTCCAAGTGGTTTGGAAGCATCACTGATTCGTTTGGCTCCTTACATAAAAATGTCATGTTTTTCACAAGAATATAGTAGAAATATTTGAACACAAATTAGAAAAATACCACTTGAAATTTAGGGTGTTGCCTTGACAGTTCCCATGAAGATGTACTCTCTATCTCTTTAGCATAAGACTAGAAATCACTGTAAGATCACAAAAAAATATTTATACTCCATTGATTGGAATTCTATAGCTAAAGTGTAAGAAAATGCATTGTTGGTTTTTTTTTTTTCCCTTTCCCTCTTCATGCTCTGTTGAAGACCTGAGAATATAATAAAATTAAATTGATTTTGTGGTCAATTTTTTCCTCTGAAAATAAAAATGTGTGCTCTTTGGAGACCTGTGATCTGTTTGGTGTTCCCTGTCGAGTTTGTCTCCACCAAATTTTAGTTCCCACTCTTCAGCTCTGCTCTGTCCTTTTTTATGGTTACGTCTCTCATCATCTCCCCATGAATTTTCATAGTACTGGTGATGCTACTAGACTCATCTGGCAACTCAAGAGGTTCTTGCCAACACATTTCTGTACCTACTTTATAAATAAAAATTCTCTAGAAGACTCCAGTAGGAGTCTTCTACCAGTTTTTGCTTTAAATTCAGTTTTATGCTTACACGGTTATGCTTGTATAGTTATTGATGGATGGGAGAGGTTACTAAATAATATACTGCTATTTAATTTTAACGAAAGTGAAATGTCATTAAAATTTTGACCAAAAAGATGAGTGAATTAGCAAGAAATTAGTTGTTCCTTGTCTCAGAGGAGACAGGAGGCAGAGCCAAGAAGATTTACTTCTGTTAATATTGCCTAGCTGTTTGGGATTTTTTAGTAATTTTTTTTTTTTTTTAGAATGTGAAGTGCCCTGGTTGCTTTGACTCAGCTTTTTATAAATATTTAGAACTGAATGGAAAGAGAGGTTAGTGTGTGGCTTCTTCTGATAAGGAAATATGATGGTCAGATGCTATTGAGAAACATGTGGGAACACACCCATCAGCTTCAATCCCCATCCCTTCCCCGGTGTGTGCCACAGAGGTTTCACCTCCTCTCTGCACAGAGAGCCCTTATAAGCTTCCCTGCTTGCTCCACCTCTGCACAAGGCTCTCACCCAGCCCAGAAGCACTTGCTTCCTGGAAAATGGAAAAGGAATGGAGAGAAGCAAAGTTCAGGGACGGCTGCAGACAGAGGGATGAAAAGGGAGATAGCGGTAGAGATGAGGCCTCATCTTGCCTCAAGTCATCCAGAATGAAGTCGCAGACTGTTCAGGACATTGACAAGAGCCTCCATACTGGTGTATTTTCCATCAGTTTCCAGCTGATCCATACCCATTTTGCTTCAGGCAAAAGTAGGAACATAGTGCTTCGAGATGTTCTCCAAGATTCATATACATTGCTTTATTCATTGCATATTCTTTATCTACACTGTTTTATTTAGCAGTCTCATTAGCAAAAGAACAGCCTATTTAGCAAATTTGGAACTCTTTCCGAAGTAACTCATAAAATCTTTACCAATGAGCTTGAGTGGAAAAAAATTGAAATATGCACACATCTTGATTTTTATTTGGCTACAGCATTTTCCAGCAGATTTTTCATTCCTTCTGACTGATTCAGTATGCCACAAAGTACAATACACCATGGAAAATACAAGCTGAGAGTTCAGAATTGCCTGACAGCCAGCCCAGAGCTGCCCAGAAAAATCAAAATGGTGAGAAGTACATTTGCTCGTGAAACTCTTGTGATTTGTAATAACTTCAACATTAGCAGTACCACAAAGAAGGGTGTTCTGAATTTAAACATAAGGGATAAATTAAGCCAGTGAGGTTGCAACAGTTTATTACTATCTCAGAATGTGATTGAGGATTTTTATAGTGACAACGTGAAGTTGCTCCCCATCCTGTCAAAACATTTGAGTATCTTTGTCACATAAGTTTTAAAAGTTGTGTGTTGCTTAGCTTTAAAAGTTCAATGTGTTGCTTTACATTAATTCAGTCCAGTCCTGTGAATATATTAAGCATGATGTTCAAAATGTTTCCTCATGAGTTTCAGGGTGAGCGATACCATTAATGACTAAAATGTAAATGAATACATTAGAGAGAGTACATATTCATATTTTGTAGTTCAACCATTGCCTTCCATATACATTAAAACACATTTAAAGGAAAACCCATTAATTCATGAAACTAAGTACTGCTTGTTTGCTTAGGTCTTGAAGTGTTTGAAAAAAATGTAATGGGTGGAGCAGTGACATTTACTTAAAAGGGTGCATTAATTATACGAAGGGAGAAAGTAATAGCTGGACTTCACTTAAAACCAAGCACAAAGAAAACTTCAAAGACATCATATTGTATGACTTCAAGCTCCTGTTTAGTTTCCATGTTCACTCTCTAGAAGTATCTGACTTCCTTCATTGATTATGTCAGGAGCTTAAACTTGCAATATATGTAGTTGCATCAGATACCTTTCACTAGATAGTATGGTCCCATTCTTTATATGGTTACCTTCACAGAATCACAAAATCAGCTAGGTTGGAAAAGACCTTGAAGATCATCTAGTCCAACCATTAACCTAACATTGGCAGTTCCCAACTACACCATGTCCCTCAGCGCTATGTCAACCCGACTCTTAAACACCTGCAGGGATGGGCACTCCACCACCTCCCTGGGCAGCTCATTACAACGCCTTAATCCAACCTTAATCCAACCAAAATGACTGAATTTGTATTTTGAAGTGTTTCAGAGTGAGAAAGTCCTACAAATATTATGAGTTCCTTAATGTTAACAATCATGCTGGTTGAAAGGATAGAACCTTTAGAGTGATCTAAAATAAAAACAAGGGTATATTATTTCT
This sequence comes from Athene cunicularia, assembly GCF_003259725.1. Classification (NCBI taxonomy): domain Eukaryota; kingdom Metazoa; phylum Chordata; class Aves; order Strigiformes; family Strigidae; genus Athene; species Athene cunicularia. The sequence goes on along the minus strand of NW_020799095.1, from coordinate 99,934,503 downwards.
TCCACAATTGCCACATAAATACTGTCAATGTTAGAAGCTGTACTGAAAGCTGCAGAAAGTTTGACCCCTTATGTTCAGTTTTTTATTGTGTGTGATGTATATTTTAATATTTCTTTTTCTTTAGAAAATATAGTTTGTGCTTCTAGAGCCAAAAATCTTTTAACACTGTCCAGTTTGCATCATCTGTGGGTTTTACTTGGTTTGCTTCTTTGCTTGTTGAATGATTTAAACCTCATTGGAACTCTCAAACGTGTGCATTTCCTTCAGTTTTAACTGTATCCCGTCGTGTTATAAATAATGAGTCTGGCTAAGTGTGAGTTGTTGACAAAGACTTATCAATTTTATTGTGAGAGAAGATTCTGAATTAGTCTGAACATTATCCTGTTCATCCTAGACTCCTTGGTATCTGTAGTTGCATACACATGCATGCATAGTGGTCTGACATACTCCAGCTGGCTTGAGACGATGCTGTCCCTCAGGAGTACTTACAGGGCTGTTGCTTACCTTAAAAGTGACACTGCCAGAGCAGTAGGACGCAGAAGAGAAATACAGCTTTTCCACTACCTTTTGTGAGAGCTTCCTCACTATTACAGATAGGTCTCTGAGGAGGGACCAAGTGAATGCAGTCAACAGCATTAAAGTTCATGCAGTACCAGAGTTTAAACAGTATCTAATGCATTTGTGCTTCCTTCTCTCCCTTTCATTCATGTGACTCTGCTTCATCTTTTCTTGCTATTTTGGATAAGAGAGACACCAGGTATTTACTTGCACCAAGCTGCAGAATGAAAAGTGTCTGCCTCATGCTTACTGTGTGGCTTAACTGAGTCATTCAGGCCAAGGACTGGTAATGTTATAGCAGTAAATCCAGGTCAGCCATACACCTTGATTTCAAATTCAAGTCCAGGTGGAATTTGAGGGGTTTGCCTTGGATATTGGGGTGCTCACCTGCCTAGCAATCTCTCTGGGTGAGTGTCAGATTTGGAGGCATCTGCTCAACATGAGTGGATAAATTGCATGGTGCATGCAGAGAGAGCCCAATACTTCTGGAGGCCTTCATCAGCCCTGAAGCATATGTACAATGAACTGTCACATCCAGTAGGTTCAATGCTCAGACACAAATCTTTTGTACTGTACACGCACAATAGATCAAACGTTTCCTGGAAAAATAGGATTTCCTAAACCCACAGTACATGGCTCACATGCCTATGTTTCTTCCTGAAAAACTTTGGTCTTCCCTAGATACATGGATTTGTTTCACATAAAAGCAATTGGACTTCAACAAGAAGCAACAGAACAAAAGAATTTGTCACTTCTAACAATACAAATGTATTGGAAATGTTTATGATGTTTAAATTGGCTGTTCACAACCAGATTTTGCCTGCTGTAGGCCATATTCAGATGCTTCTTATCTTGCCCACACCCATTGAAAATTACGTCTAGCATATTATGCCGTGCTCTGCCCGTGTCCTTAAGTCTTCATCATTCAAAACTAGCTTATCCTGCTTCCTCTTTATGCATATGAAAAGAATTCTTTTCCAATTCACTTTACAAAAAAATGGTTAACAGAACATACTCTTGTTAGTGTTAATCATTTGGGAATCCCTGGTGCCCTTTAGGAACGGCCTTGTTAGGAGAACGAAGACAAAATAGAGTCCCTTTCAGATGTTGACAGACACACTGAAGCCATGCAGTGCACTTTCTCTTTTGCAATGGGCCAGCACTGAACTGATGTGACTGCCAGCATGGAGGAGAGGTCTGGGTCATGTCCCCAAAGGTCATCATTGCCAGCAGGCAATACCTAGAGATTATATTCCCTGCACTCCCCTAGCTCAAAGGGTCTGATTGTGAGAGTCTTCACATTGAAACGCACAAACAGAGAGAGATTCTTCTGCAATCTCCATACTCAGCCGTGGAACGGTCACAATGTGGCCCTTGTTACAGACAGGGGACTTCCATACCACTTACGAAAAGGTTGCGTAAGAGAGAGCTGAAGAACCCAAGGTGAAATGCATTTTTAAATGCTGGCAGGTAATGCTGGTGTGCAAACTCTGCAGCTCAATCTCCTAGCTCCTGTTAGTACCTTGATGAATTTGCAGACAAGTTATAAATAAACTAAATTATTTTAATTCTTTTAAATCTTACAAGTCTTTAAATATTAAAACTCATTAAACAAGTCTTTTTGGTCCAAAAAATGTTTGTGGAGACAGAAAAACATCATTAGACATAAAATTAATAGTTGACAGAAACATGTTTTGTGGGATGTTTTTTAGAATCCAAAGACATGCAAATTACCGAATTCCTGTGTTTTCAAGCCTAGCTGATACAGTAAGGTGATAACAGCTAATTTTCAAGCCCAGCTTTATAACAGGGCAATGAAATTCATATGATATTGGAGTTCTGCTAGTCAACTGGATGAGAAAATCATTAATGAAATAAAATCCTATCCTGCTTCTCACTCAAACACTCTTGTTACAAGGGAGGCAGGGTGACAGCTCTGTGAAATCAATAAGCATGATAGGTTAAACATTTGCTATGTTAGATGTTAGAGAAAGAACGGGGAAGCTTGGGGATCCACTGCCTACAACTTGCCTAACATCTGCAAGATGATCAGAAACAGAAGTGTGCAGGTGGAGTTGGAGGGATATTGTCTGAGATATACCCCGTTCTGTGAGCTGAAGCCACCAAACATGGAGAGAAGGAAACAAGCAGATAGCAAATAGTGCTGGAATAGGGTCACCAGGAAGGAAACAGAAGATGAGAGATTAGGGACAAGAGTGAACTATGCCATGAACTGTGCACAGAAATGTTATTTCCAATTGCTGGACTCTTCCCTTGCCTGGAATTTGTACACATTTAAAAAAAAATAAAATATTGGCACATGACTGATTCCTAACATTTCAGAAGAGAGAAAAATGCAATTCTTGATAAAGAGGAATAATTTTTTTTTCCTTATCAATTCATCATCCCCTTTTTTTACACTTTGAAAGAGCAGAGCAGAGAAAGGGTAACTGTTTTTTTGTCAGAAGTTGGTGAATCATTATGATAAACTGAAGGATAAAAAGATCTGGGTACAGGAAGCAACATGGTACTCTGCCACTGTTGTATTTTTCAGGCACTACTAACTTCACCGGATTAAGTAGCTATACTGATAGAATGACTGCAATATGATAAGGTGGATCTTACTCATAAAATGACCAAGAGAATTTGCTTCCTTCATCTTCCCCATTCCTATAAATGTGACTTAATTGTTGTGAAGCAGGTTCAGGACCTGCTGAATGAAATGAAGAATAATGAGCCACAAAAGTAAGATGATCTCCTTAAACAAGGATTAAATGTTAGTTGTAACTACAGGATAGCTTTATTGCTCCCATTTGTTTTATGGATTCTTTACCACCATTACTTAATTAAACTGAAAACACAAGCTTGGCTTTATCATTAGTCAGACCGAGCAATCATTAGGTGTCACTGAACCGGTTCTTTGTGTGATTTGACAAACCTTCACTTTGGGTATAGAATAAGAATTGAATTTGGCTTGGCTATCCTAAAACTGATGTGTGCTGTCAGACCCTGAACAGCACACTTCTGCACGATATACAGAATATAAAATATAGGTTTAGTAGGCCTGGTTTGCTATTGCATTTCATCAGCATTATAAACATACACCAGGGCAAAACCAGAGTCAAACATAGTTGAATCAGCCTCCTAGTGCCCCATGGAAACATCCCGCTTCTTTGCAAAACTCTTCCCACAGAAAGCTTTCTATGTGGTATCATCTTATTTCTCCTTACTGGCACTCTTTAACTCTTTCTTCTGTGACCAATATCCAGTAATAGAGGTGTTCTTTGATAATATTGCATGTTGTAGTATACTTTTTCCTTCTTTATTTTTCATTTGTTTTTCAATGGTTTGGATTTGTGTCTGTATGGCCTTTTTTTTTTTTTTTTTTTTTTTTTTTTTTTTTTTTTTAATTCCACCCTGAAAACAATTTCAACTTGTTCAGTGGAGTCACTGCAATTATTGCTCGCTGCTTTAAGGTTCATCCTTCTCTCCCAGAATTTTCCATCTAGGAAGCCAGAATCTCAGATTCCTCCTGTGTTTCATTTAGTCAGCCTTTCAGATTAGCTCACCACCACCCATGTGTGTGAAGGAACAAATGAAACTGAGCATGATCTTCATGATTACTACTTACCTAACAAGATAGGGTTTCAAATTTTCTGTAAGAACAAAAGATTAGACTCAGTGAAAATATTTTGTTCTTGTAAACTTCTCTGCAGATACTGAGAAAAAGAGCAAACAAACCAGAAAACCTTGAGGGTAAAAAAGGTATCAGGAACACAAGTTTTCTGCTAGGAGAGTTCACAGATGACAGGCAAACTGGACTTGTTGAGCTATTTCTGAGACAGGCACGCAGCTTGCTGAGTCAGTGCTCATTCAGTGTACTTCAAGAATGAATTAAAATCAGTGAAGAATATGCTTTACTTCCTCAGCAGGATTTTTTTTTTTCCTGAAACTGTTTTGAGCAGCTTTGACTGGAGGAAATGGAGACAACAGCCATTATCACATAAAAGCAAGACCACTTCCTCCAGGACAAAAGCCACAGGTATATGGGTCAAAACAGCAGCTGGAGGTCTTTTCAAACATGTGAGCTTTTAATAGGCAAGCTCAGAATAATTGCAGAAGGTTCATACCAGACCACCTGGAAGCAACCTTCAGCTGTTTACCAATAAGGATAAAGCAAAGGATAAAGCACCTCTGCCTAACCTTTCTTATTACAGGAATTTCACACAGCTTGATTTAATCTGAGATGAGATAATAAACCTCATATATGAGGTTCTCAGGAGACTTTGTTCAGCTGCTTTTTTCAAACAAGCTCCGTACTGTTAATATTGTTGTAAATGCACATTAATTACCCAGGAACCTTAGACGTATTTGGTAAAGCTGGTTGTCACAGCAGTTGTTGCCATGCTACAGGGTCTGTTTTGCATTTAGCTTTTTGGTATGGTAATATTACAAAATAGCATACTCACTGTGGGGAGAAAAGAAACAACCCGCTAAACCTCTTTCTTCCTAATATGGTGAAATAAAAAGCCTTGGTTTGAGCTAGCTGAAGTGCTGATGGAGCCAAAGCCCAAGGATCAGTCTGATGTGGTGCATGAAGGGCATGAGGGTCATGGTCAAGATTCACATTGGGAGGGCAGAAAATATTTAAATTCCCTGACCATGACTAAACGATGGGAGCTGGTGACGCTATCAGGGAAAAAGTCCTCTTCTCATCCCAGCACGTGTTTGATTCCAGACTGTCAAGAGCATTCCTTCCTATGATTGCTGTGTGGGAGCTCTGGGCTGTGCTATATACTAGATGTAGGGACTTATTTTTCACAAAGCTTTATACTAAGCAGGGATATGAATTGCAGAGTGGGCAACAGCATGGAGATCTCAGACAGATCCCTGCGATAAAGAGAAGGCTGGTGAGGGACAGGCTGTGGCAGGAGGATGAGCACCCACTGCATGCCTGACAGCAGGCCTTGGCATCTCTCTGCTTCTACAGTGCCCAGGGTGAAGGGGCCCCAAATGCCATTAGAGTGTCAGGAAGTTTTGCCTTTTTCCTTGTGTTCACTATCACCTTTCAAACAAAAGAGCACAGCTTTTCAGAGCAGTAAGCAATTGGCCTGTGGGAACTGTTTTCCCTGTCCCCACCAGCTCCCAGCCGGAGAGATGAGGTTTTCTGGCTGCTTCTCAGGGGTTCTGCTCCTGCTGATGAAAACTGCCCGGGGATACTTGGTACAGTATTAACTCATGATATTTAAGTCCTGTCAGACTTGCTTTTTTTTTTTTTTTTCCTCGCTGATGCTGGGAAGTGAAATAGGTGAATACATAAAACAACAGAGGCCAACACATCCAGATACATAATTCCAGTAATTATGATTTATCAGGTACCTCAGCCATCTGAGACTTTGCAAACAAAAGCCAACTGAAACACATCTCCCCAGAGGGAGAGCTACGTGGAAAGCACTCAGATAGCTTTAACCACAGTTTTGTCACAAATTCTTTTCAGATTTGGTGACTGTGGCTTGTTCTAATTAAAACAGTAACAGTTTCAGCACTGGGTTTAAAGGCAAACAATCATTTTTTATGAGAAAAAAAAAAAAAAAGGATAGAAACACTGAAGATAGCATTTTTCTTCCTGGAGGACATGTGTCTCCACAGCACCACATCACATTTTCTTCTGCTGAAATATTGTTACCTATCAGAAAACTTTGCTTCCTAGCAGCTGACCAAGAACACACGGGTAGGTTTGGCAGCCAAATCATCCATATTACCCCTCCCTGTGTTCAAAAAGAGGCAAAGGCCTGAGCTGTGTCTTTTTAAAGCACTGATATTGTCCACAGCTGGATTTGTTGTGCCTTATTGTTTCCACCACAGCTCCCCAACCTGGGGCTCAGACCTAACCCAGAAGGGCTTGTCTGGGACCACCCAGATGAAGCAAGGAGGCTCCAGGAGCCTCAGGGAAGCAGCCAGAAGACATCTCAGAGGTAGCAGAGCAGAGTGGGAGAAGCACATCCAGTCAGGTTTATTAAATAATATACTGTTTATACATCCATTACAAAAACTTTGACAAGGAGGGAAATACTGAAAAGGAAGTATCTTTTTTTTTTTTTTTCTCAGTGGAGTAAAAGTGATGCCTGCGGTTTTAAACAAAGGCTTGTTGGCAGGATGATGCTACAAAGAAAAGGAAGAGAAAGGGAAACTGCATTTGAATTAATTCAGATAAGTGAAGGCCAGAAGACCTTATGACAAAATTTTCTATTAATTCCTGTAGTCTAGCTCTCTGCCATAATTACGTTACCTCCTGACTCCTTTCTACAAATATTGTTGTGGTTATTATTACTGTTTACTGTAACTACTGTAATTACACTTACAAAAGCTGCTTACCCATAATAATGCAAAAGAGCAAAGCCAGACAAGACTTTCATGGTGGGTGTTTTATAAGAATTTGAATAAACTTGTATAACTGTCTTCAGCTGCAAGAATTTATAGTGGGAAAAGACAAGAACAAAGGAGTAAGGAACAAACTTTTTTGTTTTGATTCAATCAAATTGTATTAAATTGTAACTTGAAATGTGTTTTTTAGTGAATCATAATTTTTTTGAACCTGTGATCAAAACCTTCTGTTTGGCCTAAAACATAGTATTTCATTTCAAAGACAAATTTTCTTAAGATTTCTTTTATTTTAAGAAAAATGAATTGTTTTTTAAAGGGTTTTCAAATAAAAGGTAATTGTTCTTCTGAAGCAAAATATTTCAAGTTTTTAATTCTTTTCTGGAGCCAAGATAAATTTGCAAAATATTTCAGTGTTCCCAAGTCTGATTATTTTTCCCCAAAGAAGTTTGTACTGAAACATTTCAGTCAGTAAGCAAAAGAGGAAGGTGTAGAAAGAGAAACTGAGGCACAAAGAAGTTAAAATACTTTTCCAGTGTCTCGTGGTATAAAACACTAAAGGACATTAAAGAGATAAATTATTAGATACAAAATAAATTTCCAGCCATAACTGTTACGAGCAAGAGATCATGAAAACCAAAACTGAATACTTTGCCTCCCAACATCTTGTTCCCCGCTCCATGGTACGGTCAGAGTTGAAGCTGTGTCCTCCGTCTGCATGGTAAATGTTAACATGATAGAAAGATATTTTTATTTTCATCGCTATCTCTTTTCAGAAAGTCTCTCCCTCGTTGTCGAAGAATTAACAGGATGCTTTCCAACGAGTCGGCACCTCCTCCTGCATTCGGTCGCTCCAACTCACAGGCCTCCATGGACAGCACCTCCATGGAGGACTTCTGGTGCGAAGTGGAGAGCATCAAGGAGAGCAGTGAAGATGGATCTGAAGAAGCAACACTCTTAGAGTTCAAACCTGCTGATGGTGAGCACACAAACACAACTTTTTCCTCATACCTTGTCTTCACCTCATCTCTTTAATCATGTCCTGATTTCCCTTCTCGTGTCACCCAGTATGAGCAAAAGTACTAGTCTGGGTCCGTGATCGTTGTAGCTCCACTTCTGATCATCATAGTCAGTGTACGAGCCATCACTGGAAAGAAACAATAATTTGGTCTGGTTTATACAATGGGGCTAGTGATTTACTTCTGAATTAAGGGGTTTTTTGCACTGATTTTATTTGTGCTTCAGGAGGGCAGGCATCGTGTAATTCGGAAAAGAGAGGTACTACGTGAAAAGTGCATCTCCAGCATTAAATAAATTAAAACAAAACATATAAAAGGACCAAAATGTTCATTTAATATACTGGAATTTTTAATTTTCTGGCTTTTGGTAGGGTATAATGTAGAAGTTATAAAAGTCTTGAAGCAGTTTTTGTTAGATACTGTTTGGTGCTATTGGTAATTTGGTAACTGTTTCTCTGAGATTGCCCAATTTAGATACATTCAAGGAGAGATTAGTTAAATCTGAATATGGATGCTGCACCATTCCGACTCCAGTTGTCACAATTCATCCATCATTTATACAAATTATGCTGAAGATATTACTACCTCATTCTTTTACTCTGTTTCCTCCTCTCCTTTTTCATAATGTATTTGGAAAAACATGTAATAGACTGCACTAGCTTGTTGCAATGCAACTTTGTGTTAGAGGATTTGATAACATCTAGAACAGCAGTTCTCATTTTTTCCAGTTATGACCCCACTTACAAATGCATTATATTGTGCAACACAAAATACCAGGTGTTACTATAGGATGAAACCAAATTTCTTTTGAGGTCATGACCCACTGATAACTGCTGCGACCCTTTTGTGGATCATGGCCACTAGGCTGGTAACTGCTGATCTGGGGATAGATTTTGAAACAATGCTGTGTTCTTTCCATAAAATTATTAACACGCGTGACGATGTATTTTTCTTACTTTGACGTGCAATGGGATGTCATTAACTCTGCTACCAGGAAAAAGGGGGAAAAGGAGGAAAAAGTACTACTTTATTAAGCAACCAAATATGTAATCAGTCATGATAAGTAACCCACACAGAGGTATCTAGCTCCAACCAGGTACTACTTCCATGAAGAGCACCTCACTAGTTCCCAGTAGGGCTCTCCTGGAAGCAAAAGAAGACCTCTGTTCACCAGAAATTTCGATTTGCTGTGAGGGTTATGGTCTGGCAGCTTGAATCCAAACTGCACTTCTTTGTGCTGGCCTGTAGTCTCAAATAAAAATAGATCAAGGTGTAACATTGGAACTTTATGGTTATTGTTATGGGAAGGCAGAAAAGCAATCTGGTCAATCAGTTAGACTGTATTGGGAAAACTCCTGTCTGATCATGGTTTCTAGCTTGGCTGCTCCAGAAAGAGCTTGTTAACCTCTCAGTGTCTCTTTCATGCAATTGTCAGCATGAACTGAGTGTCCCTGACTTGCCTGCACAGTCAAGGAATATCAGATATCTGTGAGTTACCAAGCTGGGTAAGTTAGTAGGACAAGGTAATTACAGGAACCCATTTTCCCTGTTCTCAGAAACTTTTCCATGAGTTTCATCACTGCTGAGCTAAATCTTCACAACAGTGCAAACGCTGCAGCAGCCTCATGTTACCCTTTGTCTGATTACACCTCATTACATTGCATTGATTTTTTCCTCTCTGTCCTGAATTAAATATGAGACTGCAAGCTAAAATACAATACATTTTTCACACTTCATTTACCTTAATACTGTTGTTTTAAACACATATATATTGCATACACCCACACACAACCAGGCAGTGCTTGTCCTAGTTATTAACTTCAGGAATATATTTAGTCTGGGATTATAAATCTTGGAAATAATAGTGAGTTCTATTAAGCTCCTAATAGGATAATACTCCTTGCCGATGATCAAAACACTGAAAAATCAATGTGGAAGTCTCCAGGGCAAAATAAAAACAAATATTCATCACCTTTCTGAGATGTCTTTGAGAGAAAGAGATGCAGAATCCTTAAGAAGGAAGCCAAGGGGTGATAGCAGCCAGGCACCACTGATATTGTCAAAACCACAATGCTTTTTTTTTGCCAAACCACATGTGCAAGGGGAAGACATCAGCACACTTATTCTGTTGACATTAGTAACTATAGTCAAGAAAGAACAGACGATCATAACAAGTGATACAAGGGATAAAAATGTAGGGGAAGAGGAAGTCATGGGATATTTGAGATGGCAGTGATGTGCAGAACGGCTTTAAAACTTGGTGTCACAAGGCTGGGATGCTGCAAGTTATTTGAGGTTATATCTGAAATTCAAAGAAAGGTACAGGCTCACCTCTTTCCTAACAATCTCTATGAGAAAAAGAGAATTACCAACCGGAGGGAACACTCTTGATTAGCTGTTTGTCTTCTGGTGGCACAGAATCAAACCGAATATCAAGACCCTGCTGTATAAGTAGCTATCACTACAAAAATAATGTTTTGTAAAACAACATGTTTCTCTTTTAGCCCTTATTTAAACCTATGTGTCATAAAATTTTGAGGGTTTTTTTAATGCAGAAGTTCCTTCTCTTTAATAGTTTTACTCCTCTGGTTGTTGTCATTATTTCTCAGTCTATTGTTTGTCAGTGGTTGGAACAGGAAAGGGCAAAAGCCAGAGAAAACAAGTCACAGGGGTGGCTGGTAAGCAGGCAGAATTTCATGTCTGCTCTACTATTTTTTCATAGCATCAAGAAAGCCAAGTTTGATTAAAAACTAAATTATTGGAAAGAATATGTCAGGACAAAAGCCAAAATGAATATAATTAAGAAACAGAAACATGAATGGATGTGGCTAGAATGGTGGCACACAGAAATTAAAGAGACCTTGTTAGAGAGAAGATTGAGGATGGCAGAGAACCACTGGTTCAAAGCTTACAAAGAAGGGAAAGGAACAGCCTGTTATCCTGTCTGTGGACACAGAAAGGATTGGAGCTGAGATAACCTGATTTATGGGATATAGGGCTGGTCACACCCCCATCTAGTACAGATAAGGGATTTTAGAAGCAGATACTTTTGCAGAGCTTTGTGAAGAAACAAGACAATTAACAATGAAGTCAGTGATTGCACATGTGTAATATGCTTTCGCTTGTCCCTATGGTCCAGTCCTGTAATTTTCATTTTTGTGCATGTAAGTGCCAAAGTTCAACAAACTGGTATCTGTCAATCTGCCTGCAAGCTGATGTCAAGAAAAGGCAATAAAGGAAGACTGAAAATACCAACCTGCCATTAAGACCAGTGCTGGGACAAGAACAATCAGTGCACTGACTAGTTGTTTTATAGAACACGCTGCAAATTAACCCATTTCCTGTTTGACACGTTTATTTGTAATACCTCTCCTTCAGTCATAACCAGAATGCAATTAATGTCTTGTTTCAAGCAACATACTGCTGAGCTAGAATTGTTCTCAGAACTAAAAGGCAGGCCCTCAAAATCTCCTTATGTGAAGACAGATTTTAAAAGGCTGTGACTGTTTACTTTAAAAAGCAGACAAATACAAAAACAATGACAGCAAAATTAAAAATTACTAAATGATTTAGCAGAAATAGATTTGGAGCTTCTCCCTGTTCTAGAGTGGCAGGGGATATTTCATTCATTGTAACAGGTAGCTGGAACCCCTGTATCAGCCTTGCATGGCAAGATTGGGGGGGGGAAGCAGTTCTGCAGGTGTGGCTCTGTGAGAAGGTGCCAGAAGCTTCCCTCATGTCCAATAGAGCCAGGAACCGAAACGCTTTTTCACAGAGTGCATAATATCACTACAGAACCAGTTGTCCTTTTGAATCAGTTGAGAAGAAGATATTGAACAGTATTCCAGAAAATATTCATCACTAATGCTGCGGTGTAGAGTGCTATCCAGTCTTTAATTATTAGAAATCAGTATGATACCTAACATGTAAGGATAGCTATTTTTTCATCTTCCACCCCTATCTGGCCTCTTTTATACCTACCCCTACCTGACCCTTGCTCTTTAGTGAGCAGCTCTTAATCAGCTTATTCAAAACAGCCTATTGCACCAGGTGAACATCAAGTTTCTCTCAGTGTGGCATCTTCACCAGGTGTCTGTCTGATTACCAGCTGATTCTGTCATCTCAAATATCATCCTTAGTGTGAAAATACATTATTCTATTGTATACATCACTTCAGTATTTTTATTTTAGTGGGAATACCAGTGTAATTTCCACCTGCCAAATGTCTTTATCCAGTACAATGTGGTATAAATGGTAATTGAGGGGATTTATGGTCTTGAATGAGGGGTTAGTTTTTAGTGACTTTGTTATCTCAGGCTAGTTACTCCACTGCCTGCTTCACACAAGTATGTTGATACGCAGGTTAAAAATGCCTCTTCTGTTCTTCTCCTAAGTGTTTCCTGTGCAGACTCTGCCAAACTGAAAGTTGACAGTATGTTGACAAAACTAATTTAAGTTACACTTGTGGCCTAAGAAAGATTGGAAGTGGAGTCTTCTTGAGGTAAAGGCTAAGGAAGCAGTCCACCATGCCACTTCCCTTCCTTCAGCCCCTGCTCCATCTCTTGCCAAGTATTACCACTCTGTCTTCCTCTGCAGAAGGGGAGCTGGAGGCAGAATGGCTACAAGATGTAGGTTTATCTACATTGATCTCTGGAGCCGAAGAGGAGGATGGCCAAGCCCTGCTGTCCACTCTGACCCGAACCCAAGCTGCTGCCGTACAGAAGCGGTACAACACCTACACTCAGACCCTGAGGAAGAAGAACAAGCATACAGTCCGGGATGTGCGAGATATCTTTGGCACTAATGACTCTTCTGTAAGTAGCTAATGCATCCTAGCAAATGCTTTTAAGCTTAATTTTTATGCATTTTGCAAGTAGCTCATCAAAGCTTCTACCAGACAGGAACCTTTTTCTGCTGACAGTGTACAGACAGCCAGTAGCAGTTACTAATGCCAAGTCCAGACTTTTAATGCTGTATTTTTGAGAGGAAAGGAATAAACCAATTAAAATGAATCGTGCAGTTTTGCAACTAACACGTAACAATGTTGTATTTGTTGCCAGCCTTCCTCTTCCAATCTCCTATCAAGACTAACATTTACTCCTTTATTTTTTGGAAATCGGTGAGTTACTCTTGGCAGCTATTCAAATTTTTGCTGGCTTATGGGGACACTTGCTATTTATTCAGCAGTCTCAGCAGTGAAGTAAAACTTCTCTAATGAAGCAACTGGGGTTCAAATATGCATAAGCAATTAAGCACCTGTCGGCATGATCACAACTGGTACACTGGCAGTTACATTTCACTTACGTAGCAAATGAAAAGCTATTATCTGTTCATTTGCTTCGTGGCTTCAGAAATGAGCATTACCTCTGGTGATTTCATCCACTTTTCCCTGAGGATAGCTCTAAATGAACTGATTCCTATCCCTACACATTTTGATTTTGGTGAATGCAGTCAACTGTGTGAGTTTAGTTCAATGCTTAAAGCAACACGCATGACTTTACATATGTCACTCATGATAGCTTAAATGGGAGTTGCCAATAAGCTCACAAGTCCACCTTTGAAAAAATAGTAAAGTTCTTGCCATTAAAAAACTCCATGAAACTCTTTCTTTATGCAATTGCTTTGTGGTTTTCTATTTGTCCTACCTTCTCCTCAAGGATTGTCATCCTGGATTAATTTAAAACAAACAAAAAAATTAGAAATAAAATTGTAGTTGCATAGTTATATTAAAATTACAAAGATATAGTGGTTGGGGAGTTAACTTATTTGTCTCCAATTTAAGTATCTGGTCTTTTTTGAACCTCTTGCACATATCACACAAATATATCCAAAAGCATCCAGTAGTTTCCTGTGGGCAGAGTGTCTTGCATGAGAAATCATCAGGCATGTTTGCATGAACATTAAAAAGCTGATGGCACTTCTTATTGGATTAGCACACTTCTCTTGATTCAGGTATCTGTAAATATTAATGTGTTTAAAATTTTCAAATATTATAATAAACCTTAAGTTTCCTAATAAATCAGCCAAATAAATGTTGTACCCATTCTCTCAGATGGGCACATTATTGATCTGATTTTGACCTGCTTACGTTTCAACTCTGTTTCTCACTTGCTAAAGGAATCAGGAGCTTCCGAGCCATTACCCCTCAAATCACTATCTTACCTCCTCTGAAATTCAGTTCACTTACTAGTTCCTCATTGTGAAAGTCTGAAAGAGAAGACCAGACCGAATAAGTAATTAAAACTTCTAATTCTTCTTCCCACAAAAATATGCAGTTCTGCAGGGTACTTACCTAAATGTTAAACACAAACACAGCTGCAGAGCACACCATCACCTCCCTCCAATGGACTGCAAAACAGATCATATTTCTAAAAGCCCCCAAGGTTCCCAATGCCCTCCTGCCATTCCCATTCACCATTGCTTTTATCTCTGCTGCTTATTAAGGGATTTAGAAACTTTGTCCTAATTATCAGCTCCTCAGGGATAAACACACTTCAAGGGGGTTTGTGCCCCGACCTGTGGGTTTCTGAGCAGTCCTTTGTCAGGGGGTGTCAGCTTAAACAGTCCCCCATGCTCTGCTGCCTCTTTGGGCAGGGCACTACAGCTGCCGGTGAATCTTTGTGATAAATCTGTTTGGGAAAGTGATCTGCATTAAAAACAACCCAGCCAAAAAAAAGAAGAGCAGCGGGACAGGGAGGGGTAAATCTTTTCAGCACAGCTGCTGAAGAGAGACTGGTAAAAAGACTGCTTGAAATGACGTGCTGGAGTTTTGCTTTCCCACCCTGCTTTTTAGTTGGGAAGGAAAGAAATACACGTGTTGCAAATAGCAAAACAGCTATAACTGTTTCACATAACTCTATAATCCTCCCCATTAGGAGGATGGATTTACACCTTCTTCCCAACAACCTAAGCATTACAAGGAGCCTAGAGGGATAGGTCACAGGATGGATTACTCTTTTCTGTGGCTAATGATGAAAGAAAAGGTGATTAGCTCACTAGAGTCACCTGAGATGAGATTTAGGGGACCACTGAAGAGGCATAGTTGTTATCCAGAGCAGAGGAGGGGATGGTGGTGTGAAGGGAAAGAGAGGGAGAGGTTTGTCTTAATTTCTTCTTTCTAGTCTGAAATAAATCTTCCTGCTAGACATTTTGCTATTGCTGCCTGGTGGCTAGCCTCTGTAAGGGTCAACACAGAGCAAAGGGTGCTTTTCCATCATCCTGCCTTTGAGGTTCACCCCCTCAGAGAGTGTTCCCTCAACAGTCCAAGTGGACTGAAATGAAAGGAAATGAAGCCATATTTCCTTTTTTTTTTTGTTTGGTGGTGTTTAGTTTCTTTTCCTGTTGCCCACCCTGGAAAGGTGCCATGATCCCTGGGGGCAAAACGCAGGCCCTGTGGTACCTGACCCCTCTGAGGGTGTTGCCTTGGCAGAGCAGCCAGCCCCAGCTGAGGTGCCTCTGCTCTGCTTCAGACAGGCCTACATACAGCAGGCTCAACTGACAGCCATGTTATTGAGATTTAAATTGGATGGTTTATTAATCACACTGCCCTGATTTTCCTTACTGCTGGTACCCCGCTGCTTCCATCAGAAGCTGTCAGCTCTGATAGTGCCCAAAGCCTAGAAAAATCAGCAGCAGAATAAAAATAGGGGTGGAACATTGATTTTGTTATTGGAGGGAGGAAATGAAGCATTATTCTCACTAACAGCCCAAGCCTGTACTTTATGAACAGCTAAAACTCCTCAGGAGTTTTAGGAGCATTTTACTTAAGCAATGCATAAGAAAATCATGTCCAAATTAAAGAATAATCACAGATTAACCCAGAGCTATTTGAATGAAAAGGCACTTGTGATGACAGTGCCTGGAAATATGAATATATCCAAATCATGGGCAACTTGTATCCTGACCAGAGCTATAAGACTATCCTCTTTTGCCTTTATTTCCCTTAGCTGCAGAGTTGACAATAAAATTTTATTGTTTTGGTCCTCCAATTATTTGTTTTTGTATTTTCTACAATGAGGATAGCTACTAAAAACCTATCTACCTCATCTCCATCTTTTTCTTGCATTTCTGATTTCCTCTTCCCATTGGAAATTCCTGTGTACATCGTGTCAGTATGTCAGTAAACACTGGGTTCATTTTTAGTATCAGATAATGAGAACTGTCTCATGAATTACTTTCAGTCAGAAATCAGGATATGAGAAGTCTTGCCTTCCCTGAAGCCCCAGTCAAATGAATAAAGCTGTCCTGACTTAGTTAAGGACACAGTTTGACTCTTGGCCTTTCACATTAATTAAGACACGAGCCTCCACAGTTTTTTAATCTTTTTTTTAATAAAGAAATATTCCAGATCTTTAAAATTCATGAATTTAAAATGTTTTATTCTCAGTCTTCCCTTTCTTTTTATCATATTATCCTAATAAAAAAAAAAAAAAAAAAAAAGGTGGAGGTGTTGGTCTTGTTTGGAAGAGATTTTCACAAGAGAGACATAGATTTGGCTTTTTATGCACTCTTATTGTGGAGGCTGGGAGTTGACACCAAAAACATGACATTTTTAGCTACCCCTCATATTGTACATGGTTCACATTATTCAATTACCACAAGGTAAAGCAGCCTGTTGCAAGCACTGCTAGGCATGAAGTAGAGCTGTGCTGCCAGGTCCCCTCTGCCAGCTCCACCATGCTTAGCCAAACTGGCTACTGCAGCTGCTTCACTAGTAAATTCACCTGTGTAATAAGGCTGGAAGGATTTTTTTTCTTAATAAACTTCGTTCACTGTAAATCTATTCTGAATATTATTCTCAGAGTTAGACATTTTGAGCAGTAAAAGTAGATGAGCCAGCTGTTAATGTCTACCATGAATTTCTCCATCTGGATCTTAAGCAGTAGAATAACTACTTTTCTGTTGGATTTTTCCCACATTGATGAGGCAAATTCAACTATCCCCTCCACCTCCATGCTGCCACCTGAAATTTATAATGCTTTTTTATGTTCTAAAACCCTTTGTGTAAATGTTACGGTATTTTATCATAAAAGCATCCTAACAGTTCTCCTTTTTTAAAAAAATCAATGGTCCTTACAGTCTTCTGGCAAAGGAAATCCATGTGACTCAAATCCTGTTTGCTATCAAGTTTGCAAGCCATTGAATGGACCCTCTCAGGAGAGATTTTATTCATGTTGTATTTAGTTTTGTTACCCAAATCGCTCAGAGGATGACTGAATAAAAAAACTGCAACACTTGATTCAGGCTTCCAATTGGAAGAGCTGCCCGTCTTTTAAAAAGCTGACATTTTTTAACAGCCTGAATGCTGCTCCTGTGTATTGGCTACAGATGGGGAAGACAAAATCTATGGCCTGAGGCATTGCTGCTTGTTGATGAACAGCCGATTAAGTAATTTAAAGAGTATTTTAAGGAGTTGTTGTTGTGTGCTTATTGGGGCCTTCAGCTGCAGGTTCAGCTGGAAAGCTGGGACTGCTCCACCAGGCTTGGGGGCTGAGGCAGCAGGTTTGAGAATGGGAGGGGGCTCCAAGACCTCCCACCAGGATGCAGAGGACAGCAGAAAAAATGCAAGGCTGGTTTGGGACATTGTAGTTATTTTCACTGAGTACTACTCAGAGCATTTTTTAAATTCCTGACCTTTTACTTTTTAACCAAGAATATGCAGATGAGCTGCTACTACCCCATATACACACACTCAGATTTGGCTTTATGAGTCCCAAAACTGCTGAGAACAAGGGTAAGACTCCGCTGCCAAGAAGAGGTGACAGTGCTTGAAAGCCACCCCCTGGCCTCCGAATCCAAGCCCCTTCTCTGCTGTGCCACACAAACACACTTCCCCCATTTTCACACAGTACAGAATGATTTCTGGAGCAGAAGGAAATGAATTTAATGATAGAAAACATCTTTTTTTCCCTAAAACCGTTTTTGCAGTTCACTGATAAAGTGCTAGTACGTAACCTATGGGAGGACATTCGTCCATTAATAATTTGCCGGTGCCTAAATCCCGAAAGGTGGTGAACAGCCTGATTTCTGGCAGGTGTCTGGGCACAGTGCGTATTCAACATGTGTCAGAGAGTCCCCAAAAAGATTTGTGGCCAAAATGATTAGAAGTAGGATGGATTACAATTCGATGAAGACCTTTCACTAAGTGCAATTATGTACAGCAATTTACTTAGCTAATTTCAGTCATTATATAGGACAGGACTCATTAGCTACAGCGAGCTGCAATATTACTGACCTCAACATGATCCAAATCTGTGCAGCCTGGGGAATATTAATTCTCAGGCTTGGCTATGAAAAATGTACTCTGGCAAATCACAACAGGTTGTTTAAACTTGGCAAAAGAGTGTAAGCTGAGAATGATGCGCTGTTGCTTGAACTTTAGCAGTTTCTGTCCATAGACGTTTACCTTCACTGCAGTCTGATCATTTTTCCTTGCCTATCAGCCCACATTTGAGACAGTTCCAGTGTCACCAGTTCCTTCTAATGGTATCCAGCTTCCTGGGCAGAAGCCAGTTTGGAAATCAGTTAGCTGTGAGTATGCCAACATGTAACCAGTGTTCACTTCCTCCTAGGAAAATGATAGACAGAAAGATCCTTTTGTGGTTCAGAGGTTAGTGCCCTCTTTCACACTGGGGCTGTGCTGCATATATTTCCTTAAAAATCGTTGTTGGCTTATTGTCATGCAGGAACCAAAGTTTCCCATTCAAGACCAGTGTTGTACAGCACAGACTGCTGCCCTTGAGGCATCAGTGTCTAAAAAGTACTGATCATTGCAAGGCTGGGAAAGTAAAAATAACCTCTAAACAACATGGTGCAGAATTTGTCCAAAATACGTCAGCAGTGTGTTTTCTTGTTGCAAATCATGACAAGAAAGATACAAATTTCCTTCACATTTCTTCTCCAGTACTGCAGAAACTGTACTATTAGAAATTTATTATTTTTCTGGTTCTCTCCTGTTATTCTGATCTACTAATGGTGCTATTTTGGACATACCTTAAACACTTTGCTCTGACAGTGACTGGCAGTGCTAATGAACATGATAGCTCTGCTCTACTCGGTGTCGGGATAACTGTCAGCAACCTTCCACAGGAATGTCCATCTTTTATTTTGAAAGCTCTTCCCATCACCATTGTTCAGGGCTTAGCTAAAGGGATATTAATACCTGAGTTTCTAAACTAGTCCCTTAGATGTTTATCTCTGGATATAGTGACACAGACATTTCACATAAAGCTGCTCTGCTGATACCTCTGCTCTGCAAGCAGTTGTACGAGAACAGATGGGGAACCAAATGGCCCAGGGTACCATGGACAGTCTGTGGTCCCAGGCCCAAGGGTGGAAAGAGAGATGGAAAACATCTTAAATGGCTTGGCCATTAGGTGACATCTAAGGCCACAGTTCAGAAGGCAGAAGCCACTTAATAACACACTTAGCTTTTTCATACCAGACTTACAAAACAAATGGTGGTGTAAAAAAATGCTTAAGTCCCTGTATCTGTAAATGCACTGATTCAAAAATCATGGGGCGTGCACATGTTTATAAAACATGTAATGCTTTTTAATTCACTTTCTGATTTCCATGGCTTTTGAATGCACTTGGGTCATGTTAGTAAACTCTTCTCTGCAGTCCTGGGGGCTGAAATTTTATTTCACTTTCAGTGAAATTTATGATTTTGTTCCAATTACATGAGCAAAGGAGCTGGACCTTAAGGGAAACCTAAAAATTCCCACCTCCTGATATGTGAGAGATCAGTCATGAAAGCTGGCAACACTGGAACTCATGCTTGTTATCACACTTTGGACTCCATGACAATAGGGTATTTCTGTACTTGATTGTACTGGTTTCAAACATTTTCCTCTGGCATCCACTTTCAGGAGGCAACTAAATGTTAGAGTAGAGCAATAAGTAATTTCACAATATCTAGCAGAAATTCCAGTAGATATAGTGTTTTTCAAACTGGAAGATTGTACATTGCGTCCTGTACATTGCTACACACCTAAACTAGCAACTGTGAGAAATATATGTATGTGAGCACGTAAAATATATGCAGTGTATTATGACTGTGAAAAAGTCAACAGTCATCTGAAAAACTGTGTCAACGGCATTTTTCTGTCAGGAACTTTTATTTTTAATTGTTCATTAGACAAGTGCCACCACAGTTTGCTGGCCTGAGTAGACAAGGACGGAGTACAAAACCTAGATAATTCCTGATAAACAGGAAGTTCCAGCTTGACTATCTTTCTCACGAAAAGCAACAAGTTAAATAATCTAAAACGAAAATAGGAATTTTATTTCTGAGGGGTTATTTCCTCTAGACAAAACAGGAACATGCTGTGGTTTACACTGAAATTCCTCTTTGAAGCACTTCCTTTATTACTTTCTCCAGAATTTTTGTCGTCTTGGTTCAATTTTTTAATGTCTCTGTACTAAATGCAAGCATACATTCAGCATTCAGATATAATTTCCCTTATTTTCAGCTAATAGCTGTCTAGACTGCGGACTAGATAAAGGCAGCCCATCCATAACAGAAGAGCTCTCCTATGAGGTCTCTTTCTCAGAATCCATTGCGATCTTTCCAAAAACCCAAGAATGGCCGAAAAACCAGAGGTTCAAAAAGGAAGACTCTGCTTTGCCTGTAAGTTTGCTCTCAGCATATTTCCTCAATTGTTTTCTTGAATGCAGTAATTTCTTGCTTTATATTCCCAGCACATTGGAGTCTGTTAAGATACATTAGCTGTCTTCTGTGATGTGTGCTTTATAGAGACCTCCCGCTGTGCCTGCCTACTGCTTGTGACTGATTCCCAGAGAGGCACCAAAGCTAATCTGGATATCGAAGCCTGGTTTTTACTTGTAACCATCACAAATTAATATGTGGAACTCTGTCCACAAATATTGCATCATCCACACATTTTTTCATATAGAAATAAAGACCAGTTACTGGCACTAAAACTACCAATCATTTTCATTACTGGTCTGCTTTCTGACTTTATTCCACTCAGATTATCTGCCTTTGTTAACATATGGATTTAAAACTGCTCCACAAATGAAAGAAGGAAAGAAAGCCTTATTTCTGCAGCAGTACCCATCATCTCCAATCAGTATTCGGTGCAATTACGCTATGGAAAGTATTACATGAATAGTTAAAGGAAAGTTTATCGTGTCATATCATTCAGCCAGACATAAACTGAGCAGTAGTGTCATTATCTGGAATCATTTCTTGAAGTCAAGGAAGTCAGTTTTCTATTTCCATCAGCTCTCAAACTTCCAGTACTGAAAACTGGAGCATTAAATCTGTACTTCAGATGCCACCTTTTAGTGAAATGTATGAAATAGCTGTAAATTATTCGGAAGCATTTCCTGAATGTTATGATGTCCTCAGGTCCTGAACTAATCCGGAATTGTTACTATCCACACAGACATTAAATTCTCTGAGAAATATCCATTTGTCCATCTCAGGCACCACCAAGGAAGAAGAACCTGAGATGCAGAAGTAAGCTTCCATTTTGAAAGGAGGGATAAGACACCAAGTAGATTACAACTGGTGTGAAATCCCTGTGCTGTAGTGTTTCTGTTTTTTTTTTTTTTTTTTGTGGTGGGACTGACTTGATGTCCTGTGGAGAGTAAGGATATTTCTGCATTCATGATGATTTTGGCAAACCATAGGTTTAATCCTTGTTCCTTGTAGTAGCAAACCTAGGATCCCAGCCTTCACTGAAACACACATGCATGCATGCACACACACACACACACACACAAATTGTTCTCTGCAACAGTTCAGACAATTTCCAGTTGATAGAGAGTGGAAAAAGGTGAAACTGGTGACACACAGGGAAAAGATGTCACATTGAATATCATGGACCTGTGAATGAATAATTGAATAGTTTTAGAAAAGGCCAGTACTGCGTTGAAGATGAACTATTCTACATGCAGAACATAATTTTGTGTGCTCGGAAGAGTACACAAGACGTATGCCAGGTCACCGCAGACAGATAGTTTCTGAATAAAGTCAACAATTGTAGCTGTTGACATTAACATTCTTACTTCACATGCTGCCTCTCATGATATTGGTTTTTTCCCATAATGGCTCATATTTTAGTGGGCCCCAGCAGAACAATCACCTCTTGCTCTGTTACACAGAGGGACCAGTCACCTACACTCTGAAAGACTGTCCCTCCTTCCTCTAGGTGGGCTAGCAGGTCCAGAATGAAGTCTACGCAACATCGTACTCTCTCCAGGGCAGGTCTGACACAATAATACAACCAAATTCATCGATGGCTTATAGTGAGCAGCACAGAGAGAGATTATATATGATAAAATAGCATGTCCTCTGCAGCTCCCAGAAGAGCCAACTCAGCATCACCGTCTGTACATGGGTTACATGTAACTTCCCCAGTGTGGGACCATGATTGAAGTGACTTAGTTGAAGGTATTACAGAACTAAGAGTCAGTAAGTGTTACAGGCCCATCTTAATATATTGTATAGTTCCACACAGAAACAACGTGTCACACAATGTTAGACATAAACCTTAGGCAAAACTCTGGTAATCTAATTTCAGGATAGCACAGCCTGCTTCAGTGCTGTGTACTGTGACTCTACTGTTTGTAAGAAAAATCGCCAGAAAATTGTGACACAAGGCAGAAGAAAGATGCCCAGCCCCAAACCTTGTGTTAACATTGCATCACATAGTGACCCTAGGAGTCAACCAGACAATGTGGCAAATCATTGTAGCCATCCTTTGTAATCAGTTTTGGAGTGTTTGTCATTTTTTCTTGGCAAACATACTTTTTCTCATTCCCCTCAGAAAATATGTGTGCACTGTGTGATGTTCTTATTTTCAAGATGACTTATTGTGCTTTGACTGCTTTTGGACTTTTTGCATCACAAGAACCAAAATGCATAGATATTCTTGAGTCTTTTTATATGTCTTCAGAAGACATGTAGCTTTTGTTACATTACTAAGTCTCGGTGTAAGAGTAACAGTGGAAGCGCTGCACTCTGGCGAGGGAAGATTCTGGCCTAAAATGCCCCAGACAGCACGTAAATTAGTTATTCTGTCCCCTACACTCTTTTTTTCCCCAATTGTGATTAACCTTTATTAAAAGACAATGTGCGGTATGATTTAGGAAGTCCTAACCTACATGATCTAGATGTCCTTTGTCCTCTCTTACTTTTGAAATCTGGTGTAAATTTAATTCTTATTTTGTTTGCTTTTTTCTTAATCTGTTTGACTGGCTTCATGTAAAGAAGAGTTAAACCTATTAAATCCGTATTTTTTTTAAAAAAGGGAGGACTGGGCTGAAATCTCCAGAATCAAAACATTATTAAAGGCTGGGTTTCCACTCAATTCCCTAAAGAGAGGAGACGAGTTGTAATGTTATTTATTTGTACCTCCAACTAACAATTACTGGTTTAAATTACAGTTACATTTTAAAAAAGCATACAATACCAAAGATCCACAGTTCTTTGAAAAGCATGTTTTTTACTATAACTTTGTTATTACGTTTAACAATTATGTCAAAAACTGATGGGTATTTGTTCTTTTCAACATTTGTACAAATGCTTCTGTCATGATACAACATTCTTGGCCCTGCTCCATGACACTGCAGTTTCTAAAATATGTAGACATCTTCACATGCCCCCTAATTACTAAGTATCATTAGTTCAAGCATACTTGAATAAATTATTTCTTAGCTGCTGGGAGTCCTGTTTCTAAGCCTGAATGCTTCTTGAGTAATAAAAAGTACCAGTAAATTGGCAGGTTGGCATCAGGACTAAGTGATTTTGCTTCTGGGCTTTTCCTCAGATCTTTAGTTTGAAGTCTCCTATAAGACCTCATAAATTAATAGTAATATGCAAAGCAGGCATGGATTCATTGCACACACACATGATTGATATACAACCATAGCCATGATAAAATGTCAGCCACTTCAACAGCATTCAGAGATGCTCTGGGGGAGGCAGAAGCAGAGCAAAATATTACATCCTGATGAAATCGAGCAAAAGTTGAAGTAGCACATAGCTCATTTGTTCCAGCTGGAGTACAGTCACTGAGGTTAATACCTCTGCTCTAGCATCACTTATCAGTCAAACTTTAAGGGAACATGCTGAGCAAGAAGGTCAGTTTTATGTTTCAGGTAGATGCAAGTTATGTCAACATAGAGTTGCAGTTCAACTCTTTGGTGTTATCCATCTGCCCTAATAATGACTTCCTATCATATACCAGCATCTCTTTCAAAACAAAAATTCACTTCCTGTAAATGTCATACAAATAAAGATGTGACCCATCTCTACTGTAGAAATTCATTGTTCGGAAAAGCCGGTTTGGACTGACAGACGTTGGAGACCTCTCTCCTGAAGACATGAAGAAGATCCGCTACCTCTCCCTGATTGAGCTAACAGCCTTCTATGATGCACTGGGAGTCGAGCTGAAGAGGAACCGCACAGAGAGGGTGCGAGGACGAGGTACTGTGCTGTGGCAGCCCCGTGGTGGCCACCTGGGTGCTGCTCAGGGTTGAGAGGAGACACGTGTGAGGCTGTTTCCTCTTTCTCACATTTGTTGTTATTATTTTTAAGAAAATGGTCTTTTTGGAGTCCCTCTCACCATACTGCTGGAGAATGATCAAAAGAAGGTTCCTGGAATAAAAGTTCCCCTTATTTTTCAAAAAGTGAGTATTACTCAGCCTACTCAGCCACCAAAATTTGCTTTTCCATCATTTTCATTGACACTCGGAAGAGTGTCAGATAAAAGAAGATTCAGGCTTTACAGACTTGAAGGTGTCTACAGGTTGTCTATCTATATGTTATGGTTTGAAAACCTTGTGACAAGGAGACAAAATTTGTTCCTTTTGTGTGTTTTATCTGTGGTGGGGACCTCTTTCAATTTTTGCAACTCTGATACCATAAAGGAAACTTTGGGAAACATATGTCTGGCTTTCTGTTTCCCTTTATCATTAAAGTCATGCAAAATTATGTGTGTATGAAGACGTGTCAGAGATGAGTTGTCTCAGGAGTTTTAATTTCACATGTATTCAAACTGCTATTATTTTCAGAATGGAAGTGGTATCTTCTCATTGAGGTTTGTATGACAAGACAACATCATTTATATAGGTCATTTGACAGTACAATGACATCCAGCAGATGTCTTGGAAACAGGTACACAGACACAAGCACACATGCAATTACACATGTTTATATGGACCTGAAAGTTTCAATTTCCCTGTAAATACTGACAAAAGGGGAAGTGGTGTGGAGTGTCAGGGGACAGATTGACATGACTTGAATATTTACATGACTTTGCAATCAGCTCCACAGCTCCCCTGTCAAGATACCATGGGAAATTAGAAGGATCCAACAGCTAGGGAGGGAAGCAGATCTGTTGAAGAAAATCCAGAGCTGTATAAATAAATGCTAGGATTTTTTTTTCTTATTTTAAATTGTGTTAAATTAAAACATAATTATTTTTTTGTAAAGAATTAGAGTGGAAAGTCTATTCTTCTATTCACAGAAATTTCAAAATAAATTATTCTGGGATCATTTTCTAATCTGAGTTCTCAGTTCCCAGAAACATATGTTATCTATAGACCTTTCCATTGTGCTTCTCGGAGAAAAACGTAAACATTTCTCAGAGGTTAATTACCCCTCAAAACATCATTGTGTTTCACCCAGTGTATCTGCCCTTTTATTAATACCTTTATATGTTAATTGTTCTATAGCACTGCCAATTCTCAAATCAAGCACAAAGCAGCCTATTATGTTGTCAGTTTTCTGTACTCTGCATGCTCTGTATTTCAGGGTCAGGAATCAGGAGAACAAATTAGGAAGGTTTATTTACATGAGCTGGCTTGTTTTCATTAGCAAATTACATAGAAATGGATCTTTTTCAAATTAGTTTCAAGGATACTTAGATTGAAAAAAGTATTTTTAAGGGCTTATGAGTATTTCCCTGGGTTTTGTTGGTTTCTTTTTTTTTCAGTTGCTGCTTAAGCTTGAGGAAACAGGTTTAGAAACTGAAGGAATTCTACGAGTGCCTGGATCTGCCTCCAGAGTCAAGGTACATGCTCATGCCAGTTTTCTGTCTCCTGAACTTTATGTAAAATAATACAACACACACAGTGCACATAAATACTGATGTGTGTAGCTCAGCATTTCTGTTCTTACCAGTGAAAGGTCAGATTGGTTCCTGGGAACTAATAAATCACAGAACATGTGGTCTATTGCTTCGCATTTGTTAATGTTCTATACAAAGCACAGACTTGATGCTGAATGCAGTTTTTCTCCATGAAACATTGAGGGATCCTTTTAGTTCATCTCTGTCGTCCAAGATTGCTGTGATCTTATCTCTGTTTTAATTTATTTCAGAAATCCAGATTTGCTAAACTGAGCAAACTTCAGATAAACATCTTATTCCATGTCATTTTAACCTCTATGTCATTTTATTTCTCATTTATCTTCTGTGATCTTACAATTTCATGTTCCAAGTGAGAGAAATTTGGCCTGTGTTCACAGTTTGGCAGCCTCAAGTACTGTGTTTTCACAGGCTATTTTCGGGCTATGAACACAGTATTGTTGGTATCGAAAAACCTGACATTGTGGTGCAGTAATGCCTGCAATTGTTTCTCCAGACTAACTTGATTCCAGGAGGTGGAAGCCTTTGGCAGAGGCAAATTAGAGAAAGAATTTTTTTTTTTTTTTTCTGGGTTTAGTAATATCTATCTCTTTCCCAGATTTTTCTTTTTTCTATGTTTTTTTTTGTCTAGTTCAGTCAACTTCTTCTAGTGCATCCCAATCCCACCTTCTCATCCTCAAGAAAGCCAGTCTTGCTTTCTGAGGCAAGAAGGCTCAACATTATGGCAGCCAGACAAATGCTGGGGATTGCTAAAGATCAATGGACTGGGGATCATCAAAAATTACTGTACAAGAAAACGTGGCATTAGGTGAAATGCACCGAAGATAGGCAGTAGCATCCCCAGCTCCCTTTGACTCTGTGGATAGATAAAAGCACTCAGCATCTTGCAAAGTGCCACATCTTGCAGAAGGGAGGGAGCTCCTAATTTAGCCTGTACTTTTTAGCTTTCTCATTTTTTCATACAAATACTTAAAGTATTATTTCACACAATCTCAATTTTTCTAACCTCTCCAGGGAGATTACACAGCAGGACTGTGCTCTAACTAATTAAATTACTTTCATACTCTTTGTATATACTATACTGTGTCTTGTTCACTTGTCATTCACAACCTATATCCAGGGTATGAGATACGACTCTATATGTAATTCTCCTATACTTGGTGGTAAATTAAACTGCCCATATGAAAGTTTTAAATTATTTAAGTTTTGGCTTCATTTAAGTCTGTCCAACAAGCCAACCAGCCAGAGAGAGATTTTTTTAAAGCAGATCCAGATTTCATCCTTCAAAGCATTCATACATTATTATGACATTAGGATTTGAGGGCATTCCAATTTTATTTCAGTCTTGTTTGGAGAAAGAAAAGGCATATGGAAGTGATTAAAGGTTACTTTTCTATAAAACAAAGAATACAAGAAATGAATACAAGTTTTCCGTTGTAATCTGGTGTGTAACGAAAGATCTAGTGAACCAAAAATGTATGATAGTCTACTGTAGGATCAGTCATGTTTTAAAAAAAAAAAAAAAAAGGCAAACCCTTTTTTTAAAAGTACTTAGGTGCATATATATATATATGTATATGGAGGGGGTGAGGGTATAAAATATACATATATGCTTGCCAGTGTGGATATATATATATATATAGATATATAGATATATAGATATATATATAAAATGTTTATGTTTCAAAAATCTTGGTTTCTATTTCTACATCTTTTTCCCAGTTCTCAGCAGAAAAATGTGGAGCAGTTTTTCTGTCCTCTTGTGCTTTTGATGAGGTGAGGATTTCTGTTCCACATTTTCCAGTCAGTTACCAGGAGAGAATTTAATCCAGGTGTTTGTATGGATTATGTGCAAAGAATGTGAATACAGAGGAAGCTGAGATATTCCAGATTATAAACAGTAAAATGTGCCAGTAAAAATGAGATTGTAGCATTATATACCAAATCCTAAATGACATTTTATTTCCTTTTGTGCCAACCACTCCGCTTCATTATGTGTGACCAGATCTGATATGTAATTTCCTTCCATTCATGTGAGACGCTGTAAACAGAATTCATTTTTAAAAGCTTTTCTATCTGAATGGACTAAACTTTTTTTTTGTGTAATATTAAAGTACATTTGACAAAAAGATGATCTGAAACCTGAATATTTGCTACAGCTTTATTTTGTCATAAATGGTCTCTATGGTCCCTATGGATAAGGCAGTGTTTGGCCACTAATAATTGTGAAAGATGCATTATTTATGGATATCCTGATTTCAGTCTTATTTTTCAATTTGTTACCTAAAAAATTTTTGAGGAGCTTGCATTCTCCAAAACAGTAATCTGAGTTTGAAGCCAAACTCTGTTCCTACGAGGAACCTTACTATTTCCCATTCACACATGTGCATGAAACATTGATTAGTTACCCTGCAGAACTAAACAGACCTCTGTTACAGTGCAAGATGCTGCCACTGTAGAACAAGATGATTGAATGAACACCCAAAATGGTATAATCATTTCTTGTGGGTTTTGAGGGTTTTTTTTGGCATGTATTAAGTGGAGGTTTTCTGACAGTAATGGTTTGACACCTTTATTTTTCTCCAAAATGATCAAATCTATTTATAGCTATCCTAAAACAACCTTCTAAAGACAGTCAGACCTGAAGTTAAAGCCATTTGTTCAAGGCCCACGAACTCAGATGCCAACAGACTATCTATCTAGCAAGTTCAGTGGCAGTGAGGAAGAAATGCCACTCCTTTTAGATTTAAGGGTCAAAACCTCTGGCAAGTGTTTTAAACAGAACAGCTGTGCTAAAATTCCTGTTTAACTGAATTTTCTGTTTATAGTTCTAAGACATTGAATGAAATTGTCTTGTTTTAAAAGGATTCAAATAGGTCACTGGCAGAAATCTAGCTATAACAAACCAAATTTAAAATGGCTTGCAAAATATCCCCGGGAATCTGATTTGTTAACCTGTTCTGACCTCCGCACCACTGTTCCTAGACCGCTACTGGTTTAGGGGTACTTTAATTTAACTGCAGTGTAAACCTGCCTGTTGCTTGTAACAGGATATCTGAAATGATCTCAAACTGCTGGGTCAGAAGCAATGACTAAAGATCAGATGGTTTTTTTATCTTTCAGAATCTCCATCAAGAACTTGAGGCAAAATTTTATGAAGACACTTTTGACTGGGACCAAGTACGAAATAATGATGCAGCAGGACTGCTGAAAATGTTTATAAGAGAACTCCCAAGCCCGCTCTTCACCGTAGAATATCTGCCTGCTTTCATCACACTAGTGGAAAGTATGTGGAAATGGAGTTAGTATGGACTGATATGAATGTAATAGTTGACATTACTTTTTTTTCTCTCTCTGAAGTAGAGAGAAAAAACATGTAATGTTTTATCTCACTGAAGCAGAGGGAAAAAAGGCCCAGTGCATTACCTAAATTTAAATTTTCTGCAGGCTTTCCTTTTCAAATGGAAAAAAGTCTCTACATTTAGCTAATAGCATAGACTTGTCCCATGAATGACACAACTGCTTAATGTAAGATTTGAAACCTGTGAGCAAACGATGGCTGAGAAACGACTTTCATATACAGACTGATTCACACAAATTACAGATTTCACAAATGAAAATTTCTGCAAGGTAAACTCAGATCACTGCTCTTTAGCTGATACTCTATCAGATCTATTTTATTCCTCTTAAGGTTTATGCTGAGGTCAGACTATTTGTACAAAAATACGTGTGATCACAGAAAGCTTTAGGTAGTCGAGTTTTGTTTTCAGTGTACATACACCCTCTCATTCTCAGTACATTTTGTCCCTTTCTCTTCCAGGAAGAATGCAGTGATACCTTGTCGTACCTATTGACTTCATTATATGTTCACTCACGCTAGGACAGAGAGAAACTGTCAAGATGGTGAATTTATTAGGCAAATCGGTACAGAAAATTTAGGACCTTTACATAAGGTTGCAGCCAAGTTTTCAGTGTCTCCATGAATTAGTTTAAGGGGCACAAGGAGGTGACCCTTTTCTGTAACTTTCACATACCTAAATGTGCTCCTTGTGAGTCCCAAACTTCATGCAGTTATGATTGTTTAACAGTTTGGAGTAGAAGATTCAAAAGGAGGTGTCTGCGCAGACTGAAGTAACTTTATTCCCTACAAAGATACACTGCCCACAACTTGCACTCCAAACCCAACTCATCCACCCTGAGTAGAAACAAGCAACAGAGTTATTCTTCCCATCTTCTCTACCCCAGTTCTTCTAGTGAGCATTGCACAGTATCAGTATATACCAACTGCTGAAAACATGATGGTGTTTTGTAACTGACAAGGGGCTCTACATTTATCTAGAGTGCTAGACTCGGGACAAATATTTTTTAAGTTATAAGCAATCAATCTCCACTCCAATGGTACAAGCATTCGGCATATTACTCAATAACAGTAGCATGAAAATTTTCTGAAGAAAAAAAATCTATTTCGGTTTGAAAGGGAGAAAATACTTGATTCATATTCAGAACATATTCTAATCATGATATCAAAGAGAAACTGGCTAGTACTGAAAAACATGGGCTCCTTGATATTTAGACAGAATTTTATAGAGCCTTGTCTCCCCCTGTGACAAAGAGCCAAGATGATGAGGAAAAAGCCCACTCATTAACTAGCTTTTTATAATATACTTGGGAAAAAGTTTGCTACTCAACACTTAAACATGCTAGTCTCAACCTGACAATGGGTGCTGTGTTTCTAGAACTGCTGACCAACAAGGTTTTTAGAAAAAAAGAATTGTAACTGGGATTTCAAAAATAGTAATTATTCATATTCTTAGAAATCTCCAAGATCAAGTTACAGCTACAAGCTTTGCATCTGTTGATCATGCTGCTGCCTGAGGCCAACAGAGACACAGCCAAGGTAAGGTCTTCATTTGCTATCACCTGCCATCTGTGTGCTTTTGACTTTTAAATGAGAGATTTGGTTTTTTTCTAACAGTCAGTTATCAGACACTGCACTGTGAAGGTATTCATCTGTGTTTTTAATAATTTCCTTGAAAAAATGTTCCAATTCCCTGGCTGTCTTTTTTTTAATGAGCTATTAAGAAATAGTTACTGGAGGTATACAACTGCTGGTGTCAGTAAATGGTTCCCAGGCATCATTTATTCTGGAGCTTCTGTTTCAGAGGCATGCTCCTCACATAGTTTGGAAAAAGAAGGTACAGTTTGGGGTTTTCTGTATAACTGGAACTTTCCAGAATGAAGCTAAATGAGAAGCTGCCCCCAAGGAGCTCACCTAGTACAATCCCAGTGCTGAAAGGGCTCCCAGGGCACTGGACCACACTAGAAGAGGTAGGCCGAAGAGAAAACCCCTGAAACATACTTTTATAGCATGGATGTCAGGATCTCAGGCTCAGCTGGTTTGCCTTGCAAACCCATGCCCACACCCATGTACTCCTTCTGGATTCAGACAGTGGTTACAAGCACTTTGGGGGCTAGGGAACTCCCAGATCTGACTGCAGCTATGTCCTGACCCTAAGAGACACTGTTTGCATCTGTACTTGTTTCCATATAAAGGAAACCTGGGTGAACAAGATGCCTGGGAGCTCCCAGACATTTAATCAGGTTCACTGCTCATCATGCACCCTGCAGGTCCCTCACATCTGGAAGTTTCCCACTGGTCAGTTTAGATATAGCTTTATAAGGACAGGTGCCTTCTTTACCTGCATTTATTTATTCAAGAACAAGTGAAAAGAACAACCTTTTTTAAAGCATTTGGAGGTCTACTACTGCTCTGTGAAGAATGGGGGTTATTTGTTCTACCACATTCCATATCAATATAGAGCTGTGTACATAAAACACATGCTTGATGAGTCATCTTCATTATTACTAGGCTTTTATATGAATATAGAAGTGATGACGAAACTGAATGCATCTCTACTTGCTATCTATAATGACATTTTAGAAATTTCTCTAAGCAGTTTCTGTTTTGTAATTCCAGGGTTTGTAAAAATGTTTTAACTGCAATGTTAGGGTAAAAAAGACAATGGTTTTAATGGTATGGTGTTGCAAAAGGACCCATTGTCAGAATCCAACTCTGCCACAGCTGCAGTCCATTCTGTTCAGTCACTTGAGAAAAATTCTGAATAAACTGCCCAAAAGGGAAATTAATTTCCTTTGACTCTGCCATGCATGTGCAGAAGTGACATCAACGAACAACCACTGAGATTTTCTTGCTTTCATTATCCCAGAATAAAAATCTGGGGGTTGTCCTGGTTTCTGCTGGCAGAATTCCTCAGAATTTCCTCAGATTATATCACATATGGGACTGATGCACATTTGGAGCAAGGCTGATCACTCTGGTGTCTGTGATATAAACAGCCTTGGCCAGACACATCAAAATGGGCACCTTGAAATCTATGAAGAAATCAACTATTCCAGTGTACCGTCTCTGTCCTACTACAGGATTTGGAGCCTTAGTGCAGACGCTGTACTTGACTTGTAAATTTGGGATTATGCTCTAAGTGACAGATAATTCATTAATGTGTGTTTTCATAACATTAACTGATTGACATAGGTGGTTGTGCCAGCAAATATCAGAGTAATCCAAATTAGAATTCAAACCCCCCTAAATTTCACCTCCAAGTGCAAATATAGCAGATTTTGAGCCAGACATGTGCATTTGAAAATGCTGCATTTAAGAAAACTCAAAAAATCCTGTCTAAGTAAAGAATTTTGTGAGACTCAGCGTAACAAGTGTTGGTTTTCTAGGCCTTTCTTCAGTTCCTGAAGAAGGTGGTTGCTAATGAAGGAAAAAATAAAATGAATTTGTGGAATGTTTCTATGATTGTTGCACCAAACCTCTTCATCTACAAAGGGAAACGTGCAAACCAACAAGAAATGCAAGCAGCCGCCACCACAGCGCACATTGTACGGCTTTTAATTCGTTATCAGGACATCCTGTGGACAGTGAGTAATGCTGGTTCCCTCTTTATGGCTCTAGTATAGTGAAATGTTTTTCTGTATGCAGCAGCTCTGTAGAAATCAGACTAAACTGACCTTCCTAGAAGAAACAGTTAGCTATTCTTTGGAAACTGGCTGGAGTTTACTATATCCAGAATGGTATAGGGTAACAGATGATTCTGGACGGCAATTTACCTCACCTAAGACATCCATTTTAGCAAGAATTGCCATCTGGAGGTACCTCTCCCACACCATTGTTTATACAGAAGAATGCATAGGAGAATGATTCATCTAGATACCTAGGTGAGATATTTAAACTTGAATGAGATTAAATGACTATTAAAAGAACCCCCAGCAGCACTACAGGCTTGGGCAGGAGTGGCTGGAGAGCTGCCAGTCAGAGAGGGACCTGGGGGTGTTGATTGACAGCCGGCTGAACAGGAGCCAGCCGTGTGCCCAGGGGGCCAAGAAGGCCAATGGCATCCTGGCTTGTGTCAGCAATAGCGTGGCCAGCAGGGACAGGGAAGGGATCTGAGCCCTGTACTCGGCACTGGTGAGGCCGCCCCTCGATTCCTGTGTTCAGTTTTGGGCCCCTCACTACAAAAAGGACATTGAATGACTCGAGCGTGTCCAGAGAAGGGCAACGGAGCTGGTG